>NC_137639.1:7696322-7701264 GCF_963383615.2 Lipophrys pholis | reverse complement strand
TGCAGAATTTATATATTAATCAAATGTTTATAGTACGAGGTGTCTAATCGTCAAGTCCTTATCAAAGACCAAAAAAGAAGAAAAAAAAATATATATCAAAGGAAAGTTTTGGGCCCCAAGAGAAAATGCATTGTTTTAGCGTTTTTGTTTAGGCAACGTTTTGCAAGCAATGTCTGTTTACACGGAAACAGCGGAAACACTGAAAACGATTGTTTTGGTAATGAAACCACACACACACACATATACGCAGGTAAACAATACGCTACAAACATCAACATGGCCAGTACACGGTCATCCGTACGTACAGACGATCAAGTTAGACTGTTATTACCGTGACTCACCTATAAAACTGCCAAGTCCCAGGGGAATGTGGACTGGGAGTCACGACACTCTTTCCGCGTTTCCACAAAGAAGGAGATGTGGTGTTTTCGAAAAGTTCCACTTTGGGAGCTATTTTCAAAACGTTTCATTTCCGGTGGCTCTGACTACTGTTAACACGGAAACGGACGCCCGAAACGCAACAGAAGTTTTGAGTTTTCACTTGAGAACGTCGTCGTGGAAACGTGGTCTTAGCTGAATGCCGGCGTTGGCATTAGCCGATGCTGCTGTCAAAACTGTTACTATTACATCAAACACCTGTTTATAGGACACGTGTTTCATTAACACTGGATGAACGCAAGAGGTCAACACGAGACACGTCCCAATGCAAGTATAAAAAAAATAAATAAAAAAAATAATTTTATCGACTCTTGCAGCTGCTTCTTATTTTAATTAGTTCATAAATCTCTTCTTTTTTCTTTTTTTTTCAAGAAGCACTAAACTGCAGATCACAGAGCATTTTCCTACTAACTGATGAGCTAAACCTAATGAGTGAATTATTAGTGTGACCTACACAGCTCTACAGTGAAACAAGTAGAAGCACTTTATCAGGACATGGATATTTTAAAAGAAGGAGTAACTGTAATCGAGTACTGGTTGTCAGTAACTCGGCCGCACTGCTTAGTTTTAATGGTTGAGGTTAGGCTAAGAGGCTAAGGGATGCATTACGTCAGAACTAGTAATGCTGTACAAGCGGGTGTGTGTGTGTGTGTGTGTGTGTGTGTGTGTGTGTGTGTGTGTGTGTGTGTGTGTGTGTGTGTGTGTGTGTGTTGGGTATGGGTTGCAAAGGTCCCCCTCAGTCATCAACTACATCCGTGAGATGTATGGCTGAGGGCGAGCGCGCCAAAGTAAATGAATAAATAAATAAATAAGTAAATAAAGTGTGCTATGCAGATGAGGGTGACGAAGCCTCCGTCTCGGCCTATTCCGCAGATGCGTCGGCCATTCATCACCTGCGCATGCAAAGCGGCAACTACGGTTCTTAGCATATTCGCATATTCTAATGAAGGCTCGCATGCAAATTAGGACGACCTTTTCCTTTTGGCTTTTTCTTTTCTTTTTTTTATCCACCCTTTCTTTTTTCTTTTTACAACTTTACATTAAGACGAAGGGAGTGGAGAGTAGCAGCTGTAATGGCTATTAGAGCGACAGGCCGAGTACGTGACGTTGTGATCTAAACTCAGGGACGCTGTAATTAGGCTAATCTATTACCAGACGGCGGCTGTCAGAGATCTTTACGGCAAAGGACAGACTTGTCGCATACTTTATTTATTAAAGCTGGCTCTGGGTCTTCCTAAAGAGATGGTCAGTTAGTCTCTCAGACATGAATAACAGCGGCACCCATGGGACCTGAGCACCCACCCGACAAACTATTTCAACTAGGATTCATTTCACAAAGGCAAAACTTTGTGGGGTGGGGGGGGCTTCTTGTCCTCTTAGTATGATGAGTACAAAAGCGAACGCAGAACCTTTCTCCTCCTCCCTCGCTTGTCGCTCTTCCCATCAGCAGCTGAGGAGAGAGACCTCCGTCACCTGACTGGGGAGAAGTGGGCAGCGGAAAGTTCTGCCTCCTTACTGTGACTTTGAACTTTTCCTCGGATGAGGCATAAATATTGAAATATTGAAATGAAAGATGCAGCGGAGGAGGAGGGAGGCGAGAGAAATAGGGGAGGGAGCCAGAGAGAGAAAGAGAGAGGATAGACGGATGGGTGGAGGGAGGAAAAGACAGGAGGCCCACTGAGAGAATAGACAAGGCCCTCACCCCTCTGCCAGGCTGCATTCTCGCGGGCCGACAGTTATGGATAGGAAACATTACTGCGGCTGGTAATTAAAGCAAAAACTAATACTGCCTCTTGGATGAGGGGGTTTCATAGTGAGAGTCCATTTGTCACTGCTGCAGGCTCGCCAAGGCCAGATTAAATCACACACATATTTAGTCCTGCTGTGCACATGTGCTCCATCTATCCGTCCATCTACATATCCATCCATCTATCTGTCTGCCTATGATGTGTATATCTATCCATGTATCCGCAATCCATCCATCCATCTCTGTATCTATACATGCATCTATGAATCTATCGAGCTCACGCACGCGCACACGTCTCCCGCCATCCACAAACCTAAATACATGTTTGCAAATTTAGTGATGTTTACAAACAGACGTTTTTACAAATCAACCTAATTATTTAAATATATGTTAATCTAAGTACTCATTTATGAATCTCGCCACAACTCTATGAATATATACAGCTCAGGAAATGATCTAAAAAAAACATCACATATTTCACTATCTATCATCCACCTGTCTACCTCTATTGTCTATCTTTATCCATCCATCCATCTATATCTATATATCTATCCATCCATCTACTACCAATTCTTTATCTATATCTATATATCTACATCTACATCTATAACGATCTATTCATCTGTCCATTGATTGATCCATTGCAGACGTCAAGCTTGTCAAATAGCTGAAAATCACCAAAAGATTGAAAACCAGCTGAAACGTTTGTGGACACAAGTCTCACGTCGACTAGAAATTTCTCTGTCTGTGTTCATCATGTTGGTTTCTATCTTCAGGGTTTGCGCTCCAGCATCTTGCATATTGAAAAAAAAAGAAAAGAAAAAGCTTGTTTTTCTGTCCTTTTAACTGGGATCTCTTCCTGATAGAGGTTGAAGGTGAAAGCACCGAAGACGATCTCTCCAGCATCCGGACATCAGCGTCCAGAAACACATGTAGGTCAACTCCTACTAAAGAGTCCTCAGCGAGCCAGTTAGTGACTGAGTGACTGACTGCAGAGTGGCAGTGAAAAGGCCACTAGCTGGGAGGGGTGGGGGGTGGGTGGTGGGGTGGGGGGGGGGGCTGCGGTGAAGCGGCGGGCAAAGACGAGGACGGGGTGGATGGGTGGGGGCGAGATGGGGAGGGGCGGCATGCCACCAGACGGAGGGGATCGGTGACACTGAGCGTGTCACGGGCTGACGGCTGCACTCTGCTAGGACCAGCAGCCCCTCCAGCGCTGTCAGAGGAACCGGCAGCTCCAGATACTGACACCAGCAGCAGCACTGACAGGCCAAACATGACTCGTCTCCGCTCTCGTGGCGGACGAGGCCTGACGGCGCACACCAGACGTCACGGCGAGGAGGGACGCGGGGACCGGAGGACGAGCGGATAAACACAAACCGCGTCAGTGTGCGGACAAGTGCCACACATCAGCTGGTCGGCGAGGCCGCTCACGCTACGTGTAAAAAAATGTACGATGCTGAAGGATTTATAGTAACGTGAGCAACGTGCATCATCGAAGAAAAGGCTCGATTTCCTTTGTCAAAGGATAAAACACCTGTAGGTGAACAGCCAAAGATCTCTGGTTTGATTCTGAGATCGTGAGCCCCAGTGGGTGCAGTGTGCACGACCGCCCTGTTTCTGTGTGCATCGTTACATCTCAGACCACATTTGCACGACAACGTGTCAAGTAAAAACGCATCGTTTTTGTTTCAGCAAAGTCTTGTATTTCCATGACGATGTTTTGAAAACAATTTCTGTTTACATGGAAATGACAGAAAGGCTGAAAAGGTTTCATGGTTTCATGTTGGGCCACTCGTGGGTTGTTTTTGGAATGAAACCACACACACACACACACACACACACACACACACACACACACACACACACACACACACACACACACACATATATGCATATATCCACACATACATAGACTTTAGATTGCTATCACGAGTGAATCAAAAATAATATAGACTGGGGGTCATGACAGTCTGGAGGAAAATTGTTGTTATTGTCCGGCTATTCAAACGTGCAGAAGAATCGTTTGTTCCGGCCGTGGTGCGCATGCAGCGTTTCCGCCATATACACAGAAACGGAGCCCGATTGATTTCCCTTATTTCCACAGAGTCGTTTTAAAAAGTTCCACCTCAGGAGCCAGTTTCAAAAAGATACATTTTCATTGTCTTTGAGCACTCACACTGCAACTGAACCGTTGTCTAGTAAACGGTGCCTCTGTGTAATTTGTTGTAAGATGCAGTTTATCTTTAGACTTTTCATTGGATTGAAATACAGCTGATGCAACAGAATGATGTCAGCTGAGGACTTCTCACGTTAGTGGACATATTGTCATTTTTTTAATGAATTGAGGGATGTTTAAATGGGGAAAAGAGATCGTAAACCGCAAGAGAAAGAACATAAAGGAAGGTGGGAGACGAGGAAGGTTGACAATGATAAGATAGAGATGGAAACATGGCGATCTGGGGGGGGGGGGGGGGGGGCATGAAGTGGGGGGGTTGGGGGTAATGCCAAAAGGGGAGAGGGCATAAAACAGAAAGGAGGAGAGGGAGAGAGGGGAGGAGATGTGGAGGACTCGGAGAGAAGAGGAAAAGAGAGAGTGCAGCGGCGAGACTGATCGCTGTTGATCTTCACGATAAGCGCTCCCGACAACTTGTGACCAAAGTGGCGCTTCGACACTAATCGGCCGTGAAGGCTGACCTGCAGCGAGGCAGCGCAGTTCAGCTCGCATCGGGCCGGCACTGCGGCTCAGACGAGATGGAC
>NC_137639.1:7493822-7691322 GCF_963383615.2 Lipophrys pholis | reverse complement strand
TCAGGACAAAATGGGTAACCGAACCACCGACATTAGTATTAAGACGATGTCCTGCTCTACCACCAGAGCTACGGCTGAATTAATACTGCTGGAATGTCTTTACAGAAGGTATTTTTACATACCACATTTTTACACACACAATTAAATAATATAGCGGTAATACGGAGAACTACGTCACAACACGTACAACCGTAAAGCAGAACTTCCTAGGTGAAGGGACTGCGGAGACGCTACACACCACCCGATGAAATCATGTAGTTTATATTAGCTTTTAGTGTTGAGTGGACGTCCCTTGGAGGGCAGCCTCTCAGCAGCATGAAAAATCTGGAGGTTAGTCTTTTTTTCCAGTGTGATAGTTTTCCTTCAAATTCAGAAGTAATATCAACATAAACTCAATTTATAAAATACAATTTAGTGCAAAACTGTTCAGACAGTTGCAGACTATATGTAAAGATCACACACCTCAAATTGAAAGAATAACCAGCATTTGAAAGTTGTTTTTTTCTGGATGCAGTCATTTTTAATTTCCAATGTTTTTTGTTTTTGTTTTTTTTAAACAATAATATCTTAAAATATAAAAAATATTGGAAAGTACAATCACTACATGTGTGCAGCTTCGAGGAGCTGGTACGATGTGCTCCTCCACTGCCTCAAATCATCAAACGTACAAGCATGAAAGAAACACTTCTTAACACATAAACTGTTCACATCATTCGGATTTCCAAAACCGTGACGGTAAAGAAAACCTTTGAAGTAAATCAGAAAGGATTCTCTAATGAATGAATCAATAATTTCAGCAAACCTAAAGGACTGCAACATTTAATTTGACCAAAACTCGCTGTTGAAGATGTCATGACAAGATGAGAGTGATTTCATTTACACAAAGCGGTTTAATCCATGTAAATCCAAACAGCTGCTCAAGAGCTCCCGCACCTCTTTAAGTGTCTGCAACAGTCGTGGGCCTCTTCAGGCCTTCTGAGAGCTTTAGGAGAGTGGCAGAAAACAATCAAAAGACAGAAATCCTGTAGAGAAAAACCCCCTCCTTTTTACTTCAAGTAACACACACACATACTCACTCACACACACACACACACACACACACGACAGTCTGCCAGCTATGTCCACCAAAACAGGCCTGGTCTGTCAGACAGCATTATTCATCCGGCCTTATCCCAGTGTTTGGCTTTCTTAGTGCCCCAAAACAAAACAACAGCATGCTATAGCAACGTCAACGTGATCCCGTGACAGATGTGAAGTAACACAAACGCGGCCGAACTTCAAGTGAATTAGCCCTGCGTGATGAGCCGACCACGTCCGTCACAGCGAATCGCTCAGCGCTCCTCTAAAGCAAAGCAGATGCCATCAGAGCCGGCCCTGCGAAAGGGACACTTCATACCACCATGATAAAAAAAAAAAAAAAAACAACACGCAGCGCTTCATATGAACACAAAATTGGCCTTTTTCTTTTTTCCTTTTCCCTCCTTTCCTTCCATCACGAGCCGTCCAAAACTGTTGTCTAGCGGGTCACACACCGACGTGACTGAAATAGCCTTTCCACATGTCGTGTAACGCAGCTCCAAACTCCGAGGACACACCCTGTGCGAGTTAGGGAAAGAAGACTCTCATAAACTGCAAGCAGCCTGTTAAGACATCATGGTTTAAGCCCTCATCTGGGACACAGTTTAAGAAAAAAATGTAAAAAAAATCTAAAATGTGAGTACACGACACAGTTTTCATGGAAGCAAACAAATGTCAGAGCTGATTTTCTGTGTTCTCTGTGAGACTCAGATCAACTCACACTCATTGTGTAGTTGTACCGACTACCACACGCTTAAAGGTCAATATTAATACTCGATAGCAGTTAAAAGCTGATTTAAAAATAATTTCATAAATAGGAGCTAGTTACTTGGGACGGTAACTCTTGCGATAGCGTTCACTGGATTTTTAAAATGAAATATGCATCAATAATGCGAGCATAGCCGTTATAAAACGTTGCAACGGGTGAGCTGTGGTTTAGGCCTCATTTACACGACAACGTTTCATCGAAAACACACCGTTTTTGCAGCTGCGGCGTGCATGTGCAGTGGCAACATTTCAGAAAAGTTGCGTGTTCCCCGTTGATGTATACAAATTTAACATCTGGCTAAGATCAATAGATAAAAACTAGCTGATGTGTTCAGTTCCTCTAAAATAAATATAAATGAAGTGACGGTAATTAAAACTTAAAAAAAAAAAGAAAAAAAAAAAAAGATAAACTAAAATAAAATAGGTCCGTATGTAGATTTTGCGCTGTAAATATCATTGATTGGGATATATAAAGCACAAGACCACCTGTGGACCATGTTCCTATGAGACATAATTATAATTACTTGACCATTTGAAACATTTTACGACCGAATTTATTAGGATTTTCTGAATGTAGAGTTCTCAGAAATGTGCAATTAATGACTGTGTCTGCCCCATTTTTCCAAAGTAACTTTAAAAATATCTGTCAGTTCTTAAATGTAAGTGTGTCCTTTTGACTTCCCCGTAACAAATATGTCACCTGCTGGTGAATCTTGTCTGTGATTAGACGGTGGTGCTGCCGATGCCTCAGTAATGATTAGTATATGTGCAGGAATCTCTTATTTCTCTGCTTCCTGAAATATTTCTTCTTTTTTTTTTATAAATATATATATAATTTTCTAGAAATCATAAGTGGTACAGGAGTTATGGCTGTGAAACGTGCGTATGCCAAATCCTGCCAGTGGTGATATGATAGAAGTGCGGGGTTAAGGTGGAAAACATCAAATTCAAGATGCCTGCATGTTGAGACAAACTCCTCATTTAATCAAGCTCTCATATATTCTTGTGGCAGAGATGCTTGGCCAGGGTTTTGGAGCGCCGCTTATACGACATACATTCATCGCTTGATGAAAATAAATTGGGAAATCAATTTGTGAATGAGTTTTACACCGTTTCAAGTGAAAACGTATCATTTTTGCAAAGTTTTGAAGACAATGTCCGTTTCCATGTTAGGTCACTAGTGGGCGCTGCAGGAGAACGATACGCTAAAAAATAGCTAACATTGGCGAGTACCTGGACATTCTTATGGACAGACGATGAAGTTTGATCGTTATTATAGTGACTGACAACTATAAACTTGTTGGTAACAAGTCCCAGGAGAATATGAACTGAAAGTCATGACACTCTGGAGGCCGCCGTTGTTGTTATTGTCCATCCACTGACTTTTCAAAAAGTTGTGTTTCATTTGAATGTCTGGGAGGGCGCACAAAAAAATAAATCTATTTTATAGTTGCTTTTTGTGAGTTGATATGAATGTAATTGATATTGTTAAATCTGACTCTAACTGAAACGGTATCGTGGCAGACTTCATGATCACATCATGATGACACAGTTGATTTCCACTCCTAAACCAAAACGCAACAAAAGTTTGACATGATCGTTTGACGCGATCTCACCTTGTCTGTATCCGCAGCTAAACGACAACGAAGCTCGACTTTATTTGAATTGCTGTGTTCACAGGGCCTAAAAATAAAAGCCTTGACGCGAGAGGCGTCTCGACCCCTCGCTCCACCGACACTGCGGGAGAAACGTGTAAAACAATGCGAAGAGGAGGGTCCGCTCACAAACAAAGCAGGAGAAGCGAAGAGCAGAGCAAAACTGTGTGCGTAAGCACGCTCGCCGTGTTGGTTTTTAACCTGGTAATGCCTCCCCAGGGCCGCTCTGGTTCTGGCTCTAACTGGGAGCGTTTGATCTGGAAGTTTCCACTGACCCCCGGGCTCCCCTCTGTCGCTCGGCCTGCTTATGCTAATGCCCGGCCGGGTCTCCCTCGCCTCACCGTGGGCCGGCCTTAATGACTTCCCCGGGACGGAGGGGAGCAGCCAAAACAAGCCTCCTTGGTGGGCATCTTGTTAAATTAAAGACTCGGGGCCACTCCGGGAAATGCTTTTGCCAGGCTGTGAACTACTGAAGGACTTGCTGCGGTGGGGGAGAAATAAAAAAAAAGAAAAAAAAAAAAAGCAGCGCTGCAGAATAAACAACAGCGGGAGCTCGACTGGAGGTGGCCGATACAGGATCTGATACAAACAGGCAAATGAATATGCAAAAAAAAAAAAAAAACCCAATGGTGTCAGTAATGCAAAACAACGTTTAATGGCTTGCAAATCATGAGAGTTAAGAGCGATTTGGGTGAATGAGAATGCAGGGGTTTGGAGAGGTCGGTGAAAAGTGCCCAAGCGGGGGCCGGTCAACGATGTCCAATCTCCGCTGGCTTGGAGGTAGGTAAAGGTGGGAGGGGGGGGGGGGGGGGGGGGTTAAAGAAAAAAAAAGAAAAAACAACTAAACAAAGCGAGGTGGGAGCGTGTGCCATCATTCTTCTCACCCGCGCTGATATACACACAAACCTGCGCTCCGGAAACAAGTCACACACGGAGCGGAGGCTCTTTGGCCTCCTCCATCTCTCTTATTCTAATCTCGAGCTAATCTTTTCTCATTCTTACCTCCCCAAACCGGCTCATATTTCACCGCCCCGTATCTTTACATTTTCTATTACCCGCCCCTGAAAAATGTGACCAAAGCAGCCACTGTTTTGAAATAAAATATGAATCATCTAAGATAAAGATAGGCTGTTCTTATTATTTATTTATTATATATAGGGGGGGATTTTTTTATTTTTTTTGGAGTGCTTTTTAAATTTGCAGTTAGCCATCTGTGGCTTGTGTTCTCTTGTGTTTACTCTCCTCTTCCCTCTCTGTGTGAAATAAGTTATTTTCTCCCCCAAACTCGCTGACGTCTCCGTCAGCAGTGGAGCTAATTTCTCTCTATTTTTCGGCCCGAAAATAAGGTTTCCTTTAAAAAAATAAAAAAAAATAGAAGAAGAAGAAGAAGTAAGGTCTGCTGACCAACTAGTGGTGTCTGATCGGATTGGGACATCCAGAATGTAATACAGTACACACACACACACACACACACACACACACACACACACACACACACAGAGTCCTTGTATCTCCAACTCTGCCAGATATATATAATAGAGAGAGAAATAGGAAATATGAAGCCTTCAGCCGCAGCGCGGCAGCGTTACATATGAGGGGAGATCCCATCGGTCCGGCTCTGTATTTAGTATTTCTCATGAGTAATCTTTTGTCATTTTATCACAAGAAATGAAATAATGGGGCAATCCTCTAATGAAAAATGAGGCGGCCGGCTGCGGCGCAGGAGAGACCGGGAGACAAAGAGGAGAGGAAAAGAGGCTGCGAGTGCGAGGAGGCTTTTCAAGGATAGCAAAACGGGAGGAACCGTGAGGTGTCCGTCCTTAATTGGGCTAAATTAGAAATGAAACCGGTTGGAGCGATGAAAGCAGGAGTGGATGAAGAGAATCAAAGCGAAAAAGTGAAGTGTAACAGCCTTGACTCACACTCGGAAACTGTTTTTAATCCAAATTTACAAGACGTAAAAGTTTGATTTTGACACACAAAAAAAAGTTTTTAGTCAGAAAACTTCCAGAACTCTACGTATTTTTTTATATAATCTACCCGAATGCAGTTTATATTTTAGTATTTAATTTTCTTTTTTTACAACTACATTATTAAGAACCTGCAGGTTCTTATATTGCACACAATGCAAACATCCACGCAGTGTAAAAAAGGTCAGTATATTAATTAAGACATCATTATTTCTACATTGCTGACACATCCACGCATGTATGTACAAATACAGAGCTGTATCTTTCACTTATCAATATGAGCCTGCAGTCTTTGATGTTGACATAAAGCTGATATTGTTGTCACTACTCCATTATTATGAGCCTCCAGTGTCTGACACCAGATGAACACATGCACGTACACACACACACACACACACACACACACAAACACACACGCGTGGATTCATGAGTTAAGTATGAAAAAGTTGATAAAACATAATTACACTCGTGCACAAACACTCGCCCCCATTTGATCCTGCTACTTGTACTCGTGCATGCAGCTTGCCCACACAAGCACTCGCACACACACATGCATCTACACACGTTATCTATCTGTTTCACATGTTGACATATGACATTATTATTACCGCATTATTACGAGCCTGCTATTTTTTTTTATTGGAGGAGCTTGCTGACACATGCATGAAAACACACACAAACGCACACACACACACACACACACACACACACACTATTACTACTGCATTATTACAAGCCCGCTATTTTAATTTGCCGACCACATGCACAGTTCAGTTAAGTATAAAGGCTCTGATATATTGCTCCATGATTATTGCAGCATTATTATGACACTCTTGTTTTTAATGCCGCAGCTTCCGTTGACACACGCACACAAACACCAGCTTCTGTTCTCATGTGTGACATGATAGACATTGGAAAGTGGTCAAATAAATGTATTTAATGTAAATACAATTACCTCGACGTTCTCCTTTAGTCAAAATAAATCCCATTAGCTACATTAAAAACATACTATTCTGCCTCCACGTGCAGCCGTGGTATGATCGCTGACTGTACGATTAGTTTCCCAGCTATGACAATAATTAAAAAGCCCACAGCTGTTTTCACTGACTGGACTCTCTCATTTCTCTTTGATGATTTTCGGTCCTGACATGGTACTTTTCTTTTTCTTTTTGCATCAAAGGCTTGTCATCGATTAACACCGGCTGCTTCTGCGCCCTGCAAATGGATTACATCAATCAGCTGTCACGTCAAGGGAGGGAGCATCAAATACTGTCAGCACAATGAAACACACAGTTACATCCAGCTTAGCAGGCGAGGGGGAACAGGCGCCGGTGTAACAAGTAAACAAGATCTACAGTATGGAAATGAGGAGTCATATATATTGATGAACGGAGAAGCCAATCAGAAACCTGCGGCTACTTAAACGCCTCAGGAAATACACACACACACACACACACACACACACACACACACACACACACACACACACACACACACACACACAACATTTTAGCCTCAAACTTTTTCTGCACTTTTAAAAGCCGATGATTCTCAAGCGTCATTTACATTAAGTTATTTATCCGACTTTGCCGGGCGCAGAAAGAAAAAAGGTTATTTTCTTTTACACACAAACACACAGCCTGTTACACTCTTTCATCTCCTTCAATTGTGCTTGTGTGTGTGTGTGTGTGTGTCCATGCATGTCTGCATGCGTGCAGCTGCTGGTAAAAGTGTGTGTGGCAGAAAGCCTCTGCCTCCATGCATCTGTGTTTAATTAAAGGCAGAGTTTCGGCATCCCGGCCACGTGCAGACACAGACACACACACAGGCGCACACACACACAGGCGCACACACACACACACACACACACACACACACACACACACACACACACACACACACACACACACACACACACACACACACAGCGAGCAAGTCAGGGAGGGAGGCTGGCCCTAATGTGCATAATTAACTTAACCCCCATCACTTGACTTTAAAAGGGCTGTTTTGGAGGACCGAGCCAGGCAAATGGAGGCTGGGAGAGTGGTCCTTTATGTCTAAAATATTCATTACTGCATTTCAGAGCGTTTTTGGAGCATCCTCTGATTTTTGTTTGCTCGTTCGGGAGGACAGATTGTTGCTAAGCACCTCGGAGACAGGACGAGATAGGCTAGTGGGAAATGGGACGAGTCACCGTCTCAAACCACAGACACACACAGACACACACAGACACACACACACACACACAGGCAGGCCCGGGAGTATCTCATGTGGTTACACTTCTCCACGCTGATTTTGTAACAGGAGACGAGAGTTAAGTCTTTGCATGTGAAACACGGCGCGTACCGGCCAACGGAGGCTGTCATGAGTCCAGCCGGAGAGGAGCTGGGACTAGTAAAAGGAGGACGGGAGCAGGAGTGACTGGCCAAGAAAATCTCTCGCCCTCCGGCCTGCTCCTTTTCCCTTCCTCCTCCTCATCCTCCTCATCCTGCTGTGCCAGTACTGACTGCTACCAGCCACATACTTCACCTCCCATCAGGGTCAGGGCGCCGGCGAAAAGGTCAGCTTGCCGACAGCTGATTGGCCGGGATGGCCCTAGTCGGCGGCCGGTAGCCAATGGGCAACCTGACGCACCTGACGTGACACGCGGCGCTCGGAGCGTCCTCCCCTGCACAACAGGCCGGCGCGCAGAGAGGCAGAGTGGAAACAACAAAGAAACAAGAACAGACTGTCCAGTCCCGTAGCCATGTATGAATCAAAATTCCTAAAGTTTATTAGCTGGCTATTTAATATTCCGAGCTTGAGGTGAATACACGGAGATGTGTAAAAGGAAAAAAATTTAATAAAATAATAGCGGCTATAATAAAACTCTGGAGGAGCCCTGACGAGGACTGAATTAGACCTCACAGCTGCCGCTGCTAGACCGGCTCCTGAGGTCGCCTGCAGGCCACCGGCATCAATTGTTGCTAATGAAGTATCAAGCTGACCACGCATGGAGTACTGCAGATATAAATACAGAACTGGCTCAAACTGTCCATACCTCGCTCGATGGGGGGAGAGAGGAAAAAAAAATAAAAAAGATCTACTCACGCCATGACACACAAGATTAGTTAGCTCACTTTGCTACCTGGATTCTGGGGGAGAGAAACACCAAAAATAGCCTTTTAGCTCGTCATCGGGAATAAGCATGACAAGTCAATTGAGGAAATTAGAATGGATGTATTCATATTTCTGTGCGTGAAGCAGTGGGGAATGCATATTCATAATTGTCCGGTTGCTAATTATCCAGTAACAGGAGTGTGTGTGTGTGTGTGTGTGTGTGTGTGTGTGTGTGTGTGTGTGTGTGTGTGTGTGTGTGTGTGTGTGTGTGTGTGTGTGTGTGTGTGTGTGTGTGTGTGTGTGTGTGTGTGTGTGTGTGTGTGTGTGTGTGTGTATTTAATGGGTAATTAGCTGAGATAAGAAACTAATAAGCGCTGCACCTCAAACACTAGCTCCTATTACAGTGAGTCTACAAATGTATCTGAGAAAAAAATCGTGTGGATGGAGAAAATAAGATGCCCGAGTAAGTCAAAACTGCGCACACATGCGTGCACGCGCGCACACACATTAAACAGGGCTATAAAAAGTGCAAAGGGCCAAACTGCAGGGCTGTCTCTCTCTCTCTCTGTGTGTGTGTGTGTGTGTGTGTGTGTGTGTGTGTGTGTGTGTGTGTGTGTGTGTGTGTGTGTGTGTGTGCGCCTGGAGCTGTTCATGTGGCTCACACTGGAACAGATCAAAGGAGACGCATCATTTTTGGGCATGTGTGCACCAGCTAAGCCCCCCCACCCACCCTCATGCCCACCCCCCCCCCCCCCCCCCCCCCTCTACATCCCTTGCCCCTTCATAATAGAACACAATAAGAACCAGCAGATCCGTCGACGGCGGCTGATGTGGACGGACAAGAGCAGGAAATGGATTTGGAAACCTCCTCCAGCGCTCTGTCACATTTCCTCGCACTCCGCCGCTGACAAACAAGACGCATCAGCGTGCTGTTTGACCGCCCCCTTCGCAGTCTTTCTCCTTTCTCCCTCTCGCACAAGTATTTGACTTCTGCAGGAAATGTGGGTGGAGTTTACAGTGGTTGCTGCTGTTGCTGTTGTTGTAGCGTTGCCCTCCAGCACACATGCCAACCTGAGCAAGTGAATGTCCGGCTGAGTAAATGCTATGATTTGTTTGGGAGTGCTTGCTGGGCTGGTAGCTGTATTTATGTGTGTGTGCACATCACTCATACGGCTAACACTCTATATACAGTATATATATATATATATATATATATATATATAGTCCCTGCTGTATGTCGCTGTACAATTGCAGCAAAGCTAAATACAGTATTTTTGTAATAGTGTTGACAATCTTGGAAGACAGCGTCATGTTGCTAATGTCAACAATGGATTTATGTGTCTTCCTCATTCTTTTTTGCGCTCTCAATCATCTTTTCTTTTTATTCTCTTTGTTAGTTAAGACAGGTGATATTCAACATTTATAACGGCTTGTTGTTACCATTATTATTATTGAAACAAAATGAATAAGTTGGACATTTTGCCACAAGAATCGTCACTCTTCATGATTTAGCTTTTTTATTTTTACTTCCTCTGCAAAAACTAAATGTAATCTTTTTTGTTTGAGCCATAAAAATGAGATATTATAAGATGAATCATTCCAATCAGTTCAAGTTCCAGGTTCATCACATCTGTTTAGGGAGGAAATTGTAATTGTTTAGATCAAAGCAAAAAAAAAGGTTAAAAAAAAAAAAATAACATTTTTGGACATTTTGATTATCAGAAATGTTTTTCTGATGTTATGGTTATAAATCTTATAAAATTATTTTAAAATGTTGACAAACTCCATTTAAAAAAAAAAAAAAAACTGTGAAACTACAGAAATAATTTTGACACTTTTTGCTATTAATTGCTGTTAAAGTTGTTTTTTTTTCCCACATAAGAAGTTTAAAAGTCCTCTTCTGGCTACAAAAATGATGTTAGGAATGTAGTTAGTGAGAACATGTGTGTGTGTGTGTGTGTGTCTTTTTTTTCCCCCAAACCTGCCAGTGTTACATAGCCCAGCAGCCCATTAAGCTCCTCCCACACACACACACACACACACACACACACACACACACACACACACACACACACACACACACACACACACACACACACACACACACACACACACACACACACCACTCTGCCACTGTAAGGCAGTGCTAATATTTGCCCGGCTCACTTCTAATACACATCAGCATCAGCACTGTGTTTTCACTGTGCTGTCGCAAGCCAGAGAAAATATTTGCCTCCCTCCCTGCTCCTCCCCCACCAGGCACCCCCTCCTCAACTTTCTCCAAACACACACACACACACACACACACACACACACACACACACACACACACACACACACACACACACACACACACCTCCCCCTTGATAGATAAATGGTGAGTGGATTTGCTTAGCAAATTGTTGTGCTGCCTAAAACGACAAGACTTGTGTGGTAAAGATACATGTAAATAGTTGACGGGCAGAAAATGATTTTCCGTGATAGCCGGCCATTAGCCTGGCGCTCTCCGGCGTGGAGGGGTGTTATTGGAAGGGAAACCCTATACGGCCGCACACGCACGCACCCTCTAACCGGCGCGATGAGGTCGACGCTCCACCAAGGCCTCACAGGCACACACACACACACACACACACACACACACACACACACACACACACACACACACACACACACACACACACACCAGCACAGATGTATGCTTTAACACTCCGCCGATGCCGTGTTTTGCTTCTCGTTTTTCCCCCGGCTGGTGAAACATCGTGACACTATGGAGCCGGGCCCATTAAGGTAGAGCTTTAAAGCAAACATTACAGTGTCATCACACCACTTCAGACCTCCCCACTCACCAAATATCAAAGCCAGACGAGCTGTCAAAAGCCTATATTAATCAATTTCAAGCTGAACAGAAAATTGTTTCCCACTCTCCGCCCGAACGGCTCTGATTTGGAGCAATCTCGAACCCTCTGGAAAAAGAATTCACCTCTGAAACTCCGGAGTGAGAGACGAGAGGAGGCGAGAAGGGAGGGGGGGGGGATGGGGGGCGAAGAAGGGAAAGAAAGAAGAAAAGAAAAAAAGTCAGGGTCTAATTAGGAGTAATTACAGCCTTTTCATTTCCAACATGATGAAATAATTTGATTCTTTTTAAAGACGGGGGTCTGGTTTGCCTCAGCGCAGACAAAGCGCCCCTACGTCGAGACTTGAGAGCCGGAGCAGGACAATGGCGGTCCTTCTGAGAGCCCGGCGTCACACCGGCCCATAAATCATGCCAAAGGTAGGCTTCAGACGCGGCGATTTGACTGTGCCTCGCTGATGGCCGCCATACAGGGGTGACCCACATTAGCCATGATAAAATAAATATGGGCAATGGCAGCGTGGAGACGGAGGAGAAGTGACACGTTAGAAGGAGAAAGGGGACATACGTCACCGCCAAACACTTCGGCTACAACAGACAACCGCGGCACGCCGGTAAAGAGGGGAGGGGAGGGGGGAGGGGGGGGGGGGGGGGTTGAACCGAGAAACAAGAATGTTTCATCTCGCTCTAACTGTGAGGATGGAAATAATCAAATACACTTTGGGTGAAGTGAAGAAGAAAGGTGGAGGAAGGTTTGAAAGATGGAGCAAGTGAGAGAATGTTTCATCTGGAGGGAGAGATGGGCGGAGAGGGTGCCGTTTAGAGAAGAAAAGGCAGAAAGGAGGATGCTGGGGCATAATTACAAGCAAAATGCAAAGAAATTAGCATTGAGAATAAAGGCTTTGACTTTGTCTCTCCCTCTCCCTCCCTCCCTCCCTCTCTCTCTCTTTAGGCGTCCTCCCAGAGGTTTTCCTTATTGGAAGAGCTAAGGTAAGAAACAACTCGGGCTAACTTGGACTCCTTTTCATCTTACTAAGGACACAGCACATTTAGGGCTTTCACAGCTTAAAAGGCCTCCTTAATCAACACCAACTCTTTCATGTATTCAGCAATAAAGAGGAGAGATTCCTGTTTCCAAAGGCTAACAAGAAGAGTATCGAGAGTGCCTTGACTCAAGTTCTAAACCCTCGGAAAAGCGCCACTTTAACGAAGATATGTTTTTTTTTTTAAATAAATCAGTCCGGTTGTATACAAGGCCAAAAACTATCCTTGTGCATCTCGCCGGGTTTTTCCCAAACAGCTTCAATTATTCTAGTCTGCTTATACAATGATTAAGGATCCCGCAAGACTGACCGGCTACTTCTGAGGACATAAAACTTTAAAAACTGCTCACAAATGTGCGCTTTCATTAAAATGAATGTAGTAAACAGTACATTTGCAACTATTTTCAGTAATGGATCCGTTAGGCTTGAAGGTGTTTCACGATTTATAATCGGTCTCTTCGAAATTATGTTCAGAAGATAATCGGCAAGTTCGACCCCGACATTCATTTGTACGTTATCAATGTTTTGTTTTTATTTTATCAATGGTGGTGAATGACACTAAGTGTAAAGACCTTTATCTTCTCTTCAATCTCTTCTCAGTGCAGCAGACCAACTAATGCCCCGTTTACACCACAATGTTTTCATGTGAAAACAGAAAACTTGGTTTGGGTGTCTGTTTTCCGTGGAAACTGAAGCAAAACGCAACTTTTCGAAAACATTGCGACTGCGCGTGTCCAGGTGGTAGTATATGGTTCTCCTGCACATGCACGACTGCATGGACAATAACAACAACGTTTTCCTCCAGAGTGTCACGACTCCATGTTCTTCTGGGTCTGGGTAGTTTTATAGATGAGAGTCACTGTACTGGCAGACCAAGTTCATGCTGAAAATGCCAAATTGTTGTTGTGTAAACATTGCTTAAAAATAAAATTGCATTGACTACTCTCATATTAATGTGCAATTGGATGACCTGGTGCAACTAATTGACTCATTTATGACCGTAAGGTGGCACCCTTATTGGGTCTCGTCGTTTTGTTGCATCCGTTTCCTATTAGAAGATAAAGACTTGTCAGATTCTCCTGAAATTTCACGAAAAAAGAGTCGGAGCAGCTGACAAGAGCTGACTGAGCTTAGACAGACAGAGAGGCCAAGCGGGAGGGTCGAACGGCGGCATCTCTGTTCAGCATCAGCAGCCAGCCTGGAGCAATCACCCCCAATCAATGGGCCCACACCTCTGCCTTCAGCATGGAGAGAGAGAGAGAGAGAGAGAGAGAGAGAGAGAGAGAGAGAGAGAGAGAGAAAGGCCGGAGGGTGGCAATGCATTGCCCCCAATAATGTACTTCTACAACTGTGATTAGTAAAATGAGGTATTCTTTGCTTCTAAAAGACCAAGCTCTGTCTCCTTGATAAGAAAACACATTCATCCAGGAAACTCTCATACAGAAAAAGCGTTTTATCTTCCCCCCACATTTGGATTTGATTTATGACTACGTTGTAGTTTGGTTATTTGAGGCTGTGATCTTCTTTAGGGAGCATCTTGCTAATTGTCCTGTCACCACGAGTAACTTTCAAACTATCCCCTTGCCCGGCTCCTCCTGCAGGTTGCCCGTGTTCATCCGACGCTGTCAGGACGTTCCAGTCTGTTCCGTTTTGCTACATTAAACATTTTTGCGGTCCGCAGGAAGATGTGCAGATGTGAAATCCCTGTCATCAGCCGTTAGACTGCCGGGGCTTCAGCTGCCTCGCTCTCTGCAGGTTGGAGTCAAAACTGGGAATCACCGGACAGAAATCTGTTGGATGACAAGTGATTTTTTTCTTGCCTACGAGATGATGTTTGACTTTTGTCAGGGCGATATACCCCTCGTCTGCACAGCTCCATGTTCGTCTGTGTGTGTGTGTGGTGGTGGTGGTGGGGCGCGAGGGGTGGGGGGTGGGGGGGGGGGGGGTTATGTCTGTGTGTATCTGTGTCTGATTCCAAGAGAACCGGAAAATAAAAGCAACAGAGATGATGGAGGTCAGAGCCCCCTTTCATGCTTACAATCATAGTGGAGGCCCCATTGGGCGTGTAAAGCTGAGCTGAGCATCTGTCTGTCTCTTTTCTCGTTTCCAACCTGCACACACACACACACACACACACACACACACACACACACACACACACACACACACACACACACACACACACACACACACACACACACACACACACACACACACACACACACACACACACACACACACACACACACACAGGCTGAGATATAGACGTAACTACCCGCACAAGCCTCCCCTTCCCTGCCTCCCCGTCCACCTGGCCGTTTGATGATGCCTCACTCGCTCATGACAACGCATCGATTTTACTTCGAGCCGCCGTGTAAGCCGTCCGCCTGGAGGAATCCATTAGGGCCAAACAGTTCTCATCCTCCCAATGAGTGACAGCCATGACAGCCCCCCACCCCCAATTGCCTCATTGCAGACTGACAGCTCTGCACTCAAACGGGCCTTTTTCACAGCAGCTCTAATAGTTTAAAACGCTTACCATTACCAGGCTCAGACGCACGGGGGCCAGATAGTGGCCAGGCGAGGGTGGACGGGCATCGCAGGTAAAGTGTTTTGGCAGGCTGGCCTCAGCTCCTCCCCCCCAACTCGTGCATGCTTGTATCAAATGTGTGTATTCCCTATCATTTTCTAAAAGCAGCTATCTGGCGAAGCTCTGGCGAGGGGGAAATCCTTGATCTTTAGATCAACCTGACCCACATTTTCAGTCAAAAAACCAACTGACATAAATACTACTATTTAGACCCCGCCACCAGTGAGAGGTAAACCACTGACAGCTGTAACAGTGAGACGTTTATTCACCGTTTTTGGCCATGACCGCCAGGATCGGCTTACACCTTTGGCAAATTGTGCTTCCCCAAGGCCACTACAGAAGATATGAATACTTTCTATGTGCGCAACAAGCCGACAGTTGTGCTTTTCACAAGGTTTGAAGTGTAAAAGTGTAATTTGTGAGGGCGTGTGTGATCGTGATGACTGTGCATTACGTGTGACCACCGGCGGGTAGGGTGGGGTGTTTGTGTGTGTGTGTGTGTGTGTGTGTGTGTGTGTGTGTGTGTGTTGGGGGGGGAGCTGCGGCGAGGTCCTTCAGGGTGAAGGCCGCGTCATTGGGTTGATCGGTAGCAAAAGCTTCTAATGCTTTTGGGTAATTATTTGATGTTGATGTTTTATCTGACTTTAGCTTCAAGACCATATCATGTAAGTGCATATGTATCCTGGGCATAGCGATGTCTTTTTAGACTGATTAGAAATCAAACACAGGCAGGAGAACCCGAGGTAAAGGTAGGAACTAAGCAGAGAACGACGTCTTTAGGATTGTGTTTTCTTCTAGAACCTCAGGCCCCGTTTACACAAAAACATTTTTCAAGTGAAAATGGAAAACCTCATGTTGCGCTCTGAGCGTTGCTTTACACTCGGAGCCACTGAAAAGGCACCTTTTTGAAAACGCTGCTACTGTGCATGCGCAGGTCGCAGTAAATCGTTCTTGAGAGTAGATGGACAATAACAACAATGGCGTCCCTCCAGAGTGTCATAACTCCCAGTCCAGATTCTCCTGGGACTTGGTACTTTTATAGTTGGTAGTAACAATTCAACTTGGTCGTCTGTCCAAGCGAATATCTGTGTACTCCTATTGTTGATGTTTAGAGCGTATTCTTCTCTGCGCGCACAAACAACAGCACCCACTTCATCGTTTTCAGCGTTTCTGCCGTTTCCGTATAAACGAGCATCGTTTCCAAAATGTTCCTGTGTAAACATGAAACTTTTCTAAAACAAAAACGAAAAACATCATTGTGTAAACGGGTCCTTACCTTCAATGCTCAAAGACTGTAAATCCATCTCTGCTTGCGGTATCCAAAGATGCCATGACTTTGAAAGTCAGACTTGTACCGAGCACTATTTTTTCTTTCTTTTCCTTTCTGAACCTGATCCGTGTGCCGTTCGGTCTTACCGAAGGCTTTCTCCGGCGCATGTTCTCCATCTCAACAGCCACTCAGGAAGAAAAAGCATGACCTCACATAAAAATGACCCTGGGAGGAAATTCAAGTGTCAGACACACACAGAAATATGTCTGAAAAGAGGGGGAAAGGAGGAGGGTGCGGAGGGGAACACCGAACAAGTACCCGGTGATTAATTAGCTAATAATTAAGTCACGGGGTAATATGCATTTTTCAATTAATTAAACCTTGCCTTGCACCATAAATCAAGCAAAACTGTCATTGTTTCGCAAATTAAATATATACATTTCCCAGCAATAATACTGTTGATTGCGGCACTGCGGGGCTCATCGGGGAGGGGGGGCGGTGACATGTGTGTGGCAGGCGTCGACTCAGCCCAATGCCCCAAAACCTTGGACGAGCCCACGAGTCAGGAGCCAGCCAGCCCGCCGGAGGCCCGCGCCAATCAGACGCCACATCGCACACCTCCTGCTCTCCGCACGGGACGTCACAAAGCGTCTGAGCAGCACCAGGCTCCATCTGAATATGCCTGCAGTACGCACGCAGCACTTACTGAGCATCTCCTTACTATAAAAGGCATTTTTCTACCCCCCCTCCCCCCTTCCCCCTCATAGACACAGTTTATCATCAAATGACAGACCATCATGCATCCGGTCGGCCTGTTGAAGCAACCTGACATAATATCTCTGTTTGCTTTCATTGCTCACAAAGGAAATTCATTACCTCACATTTACAAATGCACCAGCCAATAGATGCAATCATTATCCAAAATATATTGTTTGTCACCGATGGCAAATGATGGTATATTTTTCTTCCCAATGGTTCAGACGTTAATTTGCTGAAACATGATGTTGTAAAATGACAAAAACAAAGAGACACACATACACACATATATATTCCAAGTGCCGTGTGACACCCAGACGTATAATGAACAATATGAACCAGTGCCATCATTATCCTACACAATGTATTTGTTATCACTGCGCCCATAATGAAGTGTCTGTTTGATGGTTAGTACAAAGTCCCATTGCTCAATTGCTTTTTTTATAAAATGGCATCAATATATCCATGTGGACACACATACGCACACACATATTCGCGCACACACACACTTCAGATGCAATTAATCAGAAATAAAAATGCTTGCATGTGCAAAGCCGAGCGCGGCATTATGCTACATTTGTTTTACTCCCAAACTGTGCTACCTTGCCCTTTTGCTTTGTGTTTAATCAGGAAAAAGAATAAAATATTTAATTGTATGTTCATTAATTATTACAACCTGTACAAATTAGAGGGTGGAATAAATCTAATATGTGTGCATGGCTCATGGCTCTTGGTTGCCGTTTGTCAAAAACCGAGGCTCAAGTTATATATTTTTTTTCTATTGGACTCTCCGCAGGTAATTAGTCAATCGTCCTTTCACTCGGCGTCTACAAGTTGCCTCCTAATCTTTTCACTCTTTTTTTTTTCTTCTACGTGTGGAAGTTTTATTTTTTATTTTGGGGGGGTGGGGGGGCGAACTTGGTCTTGTCGTAACCATTATGCCCTGAGCTAGCATACTAATATGGCCTTCGGGTTGGAATAAATTACAGCTCAGATTAGCAGGAAGGATGAAGAGGAGGTTTTATTTTTAGAAATTAGAATATTTGGTACATTATTAAAAAGGGGGGGAACATCCTTTGATTCCTCTTCTTTTTTTTTTTTGTTGCACCCCCCCCACCTCCCTATCCCTTCTTCCTTACTGAAATAGTCACCAAACTGCCTACCTGTGTAAAAACAGAAGTCTTCAGTGGACGTGAACATGGCTTAGGGATATAAAAGCAGCATGCCTCTCTTTCTTTTTCTCTCCCTCCTGTAGGCCGGCGTTGTGCTCGGCACGCCACACAAACTCTGAATCTACTGCCACAGCACATTTCTCCAAACTCTTCTTCTCACCCCCCCCCCCCCCACCCCACCACCCCCATCCTGCATTCGTTATTATTCAATCAAGGGGCGCCGGCGTTATTAAATGCCATTCCACAACTAAAAATACAAATACAAGCAACCGCTTTGGCTCAATTAAAGTTTTTACCCTTTTTAAGGACCTCGATGTGCGTTTTTAATACAGGTAAGCAAACCATGAGCGACTGAGGAGAGTTTTAGTGGCAGTAACTCTCATCCTGTCCTGCAGGTTTATGAAGAGAGCGAGAGAGAGAAAGAGAGAGAAGAAGAAGAAAAAGAAGAAGAAGCGCTTCACCTCGCTAATGTTGTTTTCTCAAATGATTTTATGACAAGGGAGCAACAGGGCTGCAGCCGGATTAGTCCGCCGTGTCGGGACCCATTTAGCTAAAAATTGACCACGTACTGATTTTATTTTAATCACAACAGACCATTTTAATTATTGCTGTAATTAGTAAAATATATGTGCCTTCACCTAATATTGATCTATATTGTCTGTACAGTTACTGATGCAGGGGTCTGAGTATTGACTCGGACACGGACACACACGGACACACACACACACGGACACACACACACACACCCTTTTGACCACCCCCCCCTGCTAACCCCTCCAGGGCTTTGATATCTCTCTCCCTCTCTCTCTCTCTCTCTCTCTCACACACACTGCCTCTCTCTCCTGCCTTCGGGTGAATGGAGGGATTGGTAGGGTGGGTGGGGGGTGTCGGGGGTGTCATGCGTGCATGTGTGTGTGTATGTGTGTGTGTGAGAGTGTGTGTTGTTTAGCCTGACGGGCCCCAGAAAGGACAGATGACCAGCAGAGCAGAAGAAGCTGCAGAAGCGAATAACTCCTTCATCCCTCCGTCACGTCAGGAGGAATTCAGCGCCGTTCGAGACACCCGGCCTAAGTGTTGTGACGCCTAATTACCACCACCACCACCACCAACCACCACCAGCAGCAGCAGCAGCAGCAGCAGCTTCCAACAGCCGGCGGCTCCCACGCGGCAGTCTCTCGGACGGACAGCCCTTTGTAGTTTAACACGCACGAGAGAAAAGAGAAGGGGAGAAAAGGATGCTGAGGATGCTAAGGTTTTTGGGGGGGGATGAGTTAAAAAAGACTGTGAGGCCTGTTTGAAGTTTTGGAAGTTTGGTTTTATTATTTCCCACCCCTCTCCCAGAGGAGCCACCTCTCTGATTCATCAAAACACCTTTTCCTTTACGTTCTTTTTTTTTTTTCTCTCCTCTTTCCATCCACTGAAAGTGACACTTTGTCCTACTTTCCCCAGACAAGGCACCTTTAACAGCGGCTCTAAATGCTCGTGGGTGGCGTACAGTGAGCATCGCCTTTCATGCGGAGCAGCACAGTCTGCTAAGCGAAACATTAATTACCAACGCACTTTCATAAATCAGTCAAAATACGGTTGTGGAGCTTAAAAATGCACCTTTTTTTTTTTTTTTTTTTTTTTTAAATTCCTGAAAAACACAGCCACTTTTCTATCATCAGCAGCACATATCTCCAGTATGTGGTCTGTATACGTGTGTGTGTGTGTGTGTGTGTGTATGTGTGTGTGTGTGGTAAAGTGTAAATGGTCAAAGCGCATCATGGCCAAAATGACGTGTTTTCTCGCTCTGAGGAACTCTCCAGCAGAACCAGTCCCATGCCATTAGCTGTACGGCAAATACGATTTCACGGCATCCATTGAGTCCTTCACCAAGAATTTGCGTTGAGGGGCTCATGTGGGCTTGAACACGAGGAGCAAGCAGGGCCATCACACTTTGGTCCATCTCATTTAGAGCTGGCATGCTTAACGCAGCCGCTGTCTCACACACACACACACACAAACATACACGGATGCAGACTGTCCTGTGGGGAGGGGGTGCGGGTGCAAAGCGGGGTCTTCCCTGGCACACTAATCGGCCTGACAGAAATAAAATAAAGAGAGTTGGACTCCGTCAAAACATGTATGGCCCCTTAAACAGAGAGCTAATAAAAGAGCTAAAGCCTGCTTGTCCCTTCAGCTGAGCCTGGCCTGATCACACACCAGCAGTCACATTATCTTAATTCAGGGGGATTCTTTTTAAGTGTCTCCTTAAACAACGGCGAGAACGCCGCTCAGGAAAGACAAATGAGTTTACCAGTTTTAGCAGGGGTAAGTGCCTAAATCCAGTGCCATCGATCCCTATCTGGGTTATTATGAGGCTTGCGAGCTGCCACTGGAGCTCGGCGAGACGAGAAGGGGGCTTAAAATATTACGGGCTAAACGCAGGGAGGAGGAGGAGGAGGAAGAGGAGGAGGAGAGGTGGCAGTTTTGAAGCGGGCCGCCTCGTCCTCTCCGCACTGGTCAATACCCGGAGGCGCCACGGGAAGGGCATTTGTGCACACACACACACACACACACACACACTCACACACACAGCTCCTCCCATGGACACACGGTAAAGAGGGGATGCCTTCAGAAACGGACAGATCTCCCCTCTGACTCCGCGGGGAAAATTGATTTTTCTCTCCTGTTTTTTTTCCCCCCCTCCCTGGGAGGCGCTGTACAGGTTTTTAACCTAACACTCTAACCTGAGTGTTAATGCACAAAGAGACATCATGTCCATTGATCCGGTGCTGCCGCCAGAGCGTCTTTAAATGTCTGACAAGAGGAGGGAGACACACACACACACACACACATGGAGGGTGGGTGGGGGGGGGGGCAGGTTAAACTGGTGCGATCACAGTTTCCACGTGAAAAATTATTTACTCCCTTTTTTAAATTCTTCTTCTAATAAACTTCAGACATCCTGTAAGAAATAATAATTCGTGCTCAGCAGAAAGTTTCAGCAGATTGTAAACTACCTGCAACCGAGGATAGGACAAAGAAACTACTCCCACCCTCCAGTGTAGCACATCCTGTCTGCTAATTATTGTTACCGAAAAAAATAAAATAATAAGGATTAATAATACATTAAAAGACAACCAGAAGAGAGAGGAAAAAAAAAGCCAAACTAAAAAATCCCAGCCATAAAACATATGTATTTTTAATATGAATATCACTGAATCAATACCCTCAATTAGCAACAGCAAGCAAATTGCCGAGCGAGGCGTAATTACTGGAAGGTCAGTAGGTATTATTCACAGTCACTTTAGTTTACCACATTAGAACGAGACAGTACGTCGGGGCGAAAAATTATAAATTCCATTCCCATATCTGTCCTTTTCTGATTTAGATGGATGAAGAATAATTAACTCCTAATTATTCAGATCACTTAAGGCACTTTCTGGATCCGCGGAAGAGATGCGGCGGTGTCTGTCAGCCCCACTTCAGCTGCTATCATCTGCCGCGATCCCGCGACTTGACCAATGACAACGAGAAGAAGGAAAAAAACCGATCCGGCATGCCTGTCTTGTGTCCTCCCCTCCTCGACACCTACCCCAACACACACACACACACACACACACACACACACACACACACACACACACACACACACACACACCTCCCCGAACCCCCCTCCAGCTCCACCCGTTCTCTACCTCAGAGGGTCTTAAGGAAGCACACTTCCTTTAAATTCACCCATATGCAAATTTTAAGATGTGATTTGCATTTTAAAGTATTTAACTCCCCATATTTATTGGGCTCTGAGGCCTTGCTGATCATTGATTTATGTGCTTCCGGCAATCATATTTCCATATTTTGTGTGGTTTTTAACGACAGTAATAATTCAAATATGCAAAAAGTTGTTCTTTGAACGATATCTTTAATTATATCCTCAAAGCATCATTCCTTCTTTTTTTTTTTCCACACACAGCTAAGATTGTCTTTGAATAAAAAAGAAAAAGAATGAAGAAAAAAAAAAAAAAAAAAAAAAAATAGAAAGGGCTGAGGAATCATAAATTAGCCTGTGCGATGAGACATTGACGGGCCAAACCTCCGGTCGGTTACCTTATGCACCGGGAGACTTCTTAGCATGTTTTGCCCATCTCCGGAGCCACAAACAGACTCGAGGTGCTCTGCTGTACAGGGACCCGCGTGACCTTGTCCCCAAAGCCCTTTATTAATGCTGACATTCTTTCACCACACATCCACTCTCAGATTGTGAAATTCGTCTCTTATACTCCACCAAAAAACAGGGAAAATAAATAAATAAATAAATGAATAATACACACGCGCCTTACACACACACACACAACAAACGCACAAGGCCTTCCCCCTCTGTTTTGCCGCTAACGCAGAAACTTTCTCTGTCACCTCTCCTTATTAGACTTGTCAGAGTGGCCGCGTGCTCTTATGAAAGCCGTCACCCTCCGCGTGATTAGAAGTGGCGGGTTCCCACCACCGTTTGGCCTATCAGCATCACCCAGCAACGCCGTCAAACATGTCCGCCGTCCCCCTTGCCCATATTCCCTTTGTCACCCCGGCATGGCGCGGAAACTTTTTAGAATAATTGCTCAGCCATACACGAGCGCGGCGGACTAATATATTAGATTAGTGGTGTTTGGTTGCAGAAGGCAGAGGGGGGGGGGGGGGGTGGGGGGGGGGGAGAAAGGAAGCAAGAGGGCGTTTCATTATCTTGTAGGCTGCATACTGGGAGAGTGGATGTGAAAATAGAGAGTCATTTAGCCAGAGAGCCTGCACATTAGAGTCAGTGGCTGCAATGAGCTGCACAAATAGCCTACTTCATTGGATATTACAGCATCATCACAGTGTGTGTGAGAGGACCGCGACTGCAGCCAACTCCAACTGTACGCCTATGCATTATCGCTGCACGTTTTTGACTGCAACAAATGGCCTCATAGCGATTGATTACGAGCGCACTTTTCAAGATTTCTCTCCACTCACACTTTTGCAAACATGATCCACAGCACAACACACTAATTAGTCTCTAAATATATATACACATTTATTTTTTTTAAATTGAGTGGTAGATAAATGAGAAAATACTGTTTGTCTATTTGTGAAGCGCTGTAATTATTAGTCACGGTAATCACTATTATCACCGTGATGATTTTTTGATTCCCTTCACGATCCACAACTTTTTGTTCCTTTATTTTATTTTTTTAAAGACTGCTCTGTACTTTTTAGACGCTGAGCCCGAGTTCAGTGCGAGCAGACACATTAACACGGAGGAGGCCCCATTTGGAAGATGCATTTTACCCCAGTGTTTAACTATCACTGCTGAGCCCTACACCGAGTGCATGCAACATATGTTACAACCCCCACATTCTACTACCCCCCCCCCCGAGACTCCCTGGCACACACACACACACACACACACACACCATCCTCCGCTCCGCAATTAAGCTTTAAGCCTCACTTCAGATTTCCGCACAGTGGCTCTAAAACTGATCAGTGCGGATCACCGTTATTAGATTTAATTGATTTAATGTGATGCTTATGTTTGTGACACATAGCTTCAACTTAAAAGTCGAGCGTGCACACGCACACACACACACACACACACAGATGGGTATATTTCTGCTTTTTATCTGCCATGTGAGCTGGTCTGAAAGAGATTAGAGGGGGTGAATGTTGGGGGAAATTCATTACATGACATTCAAATGTGTATTTAATATAAATATGGAGCTTCATATTCACACACACACACACACACACACACACACACACACACACACACACACACACACACACACACACACACACACACACACACACACACACACACACACACACACACACACACACACACACACACACACAAACAGATATCAAGACTACAAACGCACGTTTCCACACGGTGCTGGAAACTACAATCGGAGGCGGTCAACGAGGAAGGTTGAGCGCTGATTAATTTACAAAGCAAATTAAAACAAACGCAGAATAATAATTGAAAAAAAATAAAAAATAAATCACTGTGATGCAACGGAAGTTTTTTTTTAAATTTCTCACATCTGTTCCGAGTTGTTCGAGTATAAAGAGGCTTTTGTTTTCTCCCTTTTTTTTTTCTTCTTATTTGTGAGTAAAACTCGGTATCACGCGAATCAATTAGAATCTGCTGAAAATCCCTCATCTGGTTTGTAGCCGAGCCGTGAAACAGGAGCGTTAAAAACTATTCTCGCTCTCTCGCTCCCTCTCTGCAGAAAGGTTATCGCGTTGTATCTTATTGCCTTTACCTGCTCCCATTCACTGTGAACATGCACTGATTTGAATAAGCGCCGCTCCAGAATCTCTCTTATCAGATCCCAGACGGGTGTGCCAACACAGCAGTATCAGGTACACACCATCTCTCTTTCTCCATCTCTCTTTCGCTCTCTCTCTCTCTCTCTCTCTCTCTGTGCCGCCCTAAAATGAAAAAAAAAAAAAAAAAGCTTAAAAGAGAGAAAGAAGAAGAGAAGAAGGATGTCGTTGCATCTGGGATGTGTTGTCTGATAACACAATCCGGCTATAATCACATCCAGACTGGAAATGGAAAAAATAAAATAAAATAAAGTGACCAAAAGAGCAAAGCAGTTAATCCCTCTCTGGAAATGATTCTCTTTTCTCCTTTTTTTTTTTTAAACTTCTAAATCTGTTATTCTTTCATACCCAGAATGTATTTCCCTACAACTGCTGACCTCCACACTCATCAATTTACCTCATGTGGAAAACACAGGACGTAATGCAGTGAATTTTTAAGTGGGATATTATTAAAAAAATCATTAAGTGGTGTGATAAAAACAAATTGTAGACGCGCTAATGTGCAACAATTACCCACCGAAGGCAGGAATTTTTTTTTTTCTTTTTAAAGATTTCGTTTCATTAATACTCCGTGGAAGACAATTCCCAGAAGATGAACTGGTTTCCAGTTTCCTTGTTGCTGTTTGCTTTGGCTCCATGGAGGAGATACACCGGCTCGGGAGAGCATCAGTCAGCGACGCTGGCGAGCGTGGTAGCAAACATGACCTCAGAAAATGTATCCTCCTCGGGTAGGTTAAACACACACACACACACACACACACACACACACACACACACACACACACACACACACACACACACACACACACACACACACACACACACACACACACACACACACACACACACACACACACACACACACACACACACACACACACACACACACACACAAACAAGCGTAGCGAGGCCACACTCATTTCCCCAGTCCTCTTTACGGGCTAACCTGCTCTCTTCATTAGGGTGCTGTGGGGACTTATCACTGTGTAGTCTTTGTCCTTGCTGTAATTGCCCTCTCGGCATGTCAGCCCCCGCCCACCACCACCAGCACCACCATCATCACAGCAGCCCCCACACCCAGCCAGCCAGCCCAGCTTCAGCCCCCTCGTGACAGGCCCGGTGAGACGGCGGTGCGGGGAGCCTCTCCTGAGACCTGCTGATCGGCCCCTGAGGTCCGCCGGTATAGAGAGGCTTGTCCTAGTTAAAGGAGCACCGGCAGGGACACCCACCCACCTCAACAGCCCCCTTCCAAAAATACTACCCTGCCACTAGCTATGCTCATTGAGCCTCACCGATACCCGCAAATTTTTAAAATAATACTTTGTTACATAGAACCTTCTAGGTGAGTTTCCCGTCTTTGTAAGAAATTGTCAAAATAATCCAAAAAGTTTCCCATCGTAATGTGAGAAGACCGCTCCACTCGCACCTACGCACTAGGTGTTTTAGTTTGGAGGAAAGAAATTAAGAAATATCAATGGAGACAAGTGGAGCGAGTCACAGATCATCTTCCAACAGAGGGATCACAATCTCAGCTGCATTTCATTCATGCAAGAGATCCACATGTTCCACACAGCAGGCGGCCCCCATGCTGCAAACCAGCTTCCTGTGACTGCCGGAGTAGTAGCAAGTTGAATGGCGCCATCTAATGTTCATCAAAAAGACGGCAAGGCAGACCGGCTCCTCTCTTCTGAGCTGCTGACTGGAAAAGAGATCTTAAGGCTTTTCTTTTTGGACTTCATGAGCAAGTAGAAGTCATCACATGTAGCTGGACGGGTGGCGGGGGCTTTGAAATGACCATGAAAGTCTTCGGAGTGAACCCCCTAATTTGAAATTTAACCGCAATGGACAAGAAGCTATCAGCGTTGCAGCATATTCCTGACCCCTGTTTGTTTTGCTGAATAAACAGAATAAATGAATAAACGCTTCCCTCTTCGCGCGGTGCGTTTCTCCTCATCACACTCAACTTTCTTCTTCCTCCTCTTCCTCTTCTTCTCTCCTGCGGGGTAATCGATGTGTCAGCGTTTTCACGGCTGGCTGCAGGGGCTCAGACCTACGCCGCGGCCCAGGGGGGGGGTGAAGGGATGGGGTTTCAGCAGCGCAGAGGTTAACGCGGTGTTGTGTTGGCGAGGCCAAAGATGGCGCCGCTGATGATGGGGGTCTCTTCCTTTTTTAGGCTGCACGTCCTCTCCTCTTTACTACCGGCCTGACACTTGTGGACGCTGGACTGGAAGGCGCTTCCTTTGCCCCTCTTAATAAATCCCTTTATCTTTACTCAGTGCTGAAAATATTGCCCCATCTGCCCCTGCCAGGAGATTGGTGACAACTGTGCATGATGGGGGGGGGGGGGGGGGGATCTCTCTCTAACCTCGCCAGCTACTAAACGCAACACGGGCGAGCGGGGGCCACGGAGGATGCCGGGAAACAAACAGTGAGACATAAAGGAGATGTGATGCGCAGTATAACGTTTTAATAACTTTGTCGCACCGCATCTGAAATGCAAACACATTAAAGTGGACACAGTGCCCCTCTCATTAAACACACAGCAGTATAAACATTACCCCACCCTCTCTGCACTTGCATAAACACACGCAAACACCTCATTGGCTCTCCGCATCCCTGCATCCGTCCGACGGATGCCACCGGCGAGCCTCGGGAGTTTTTCTACGGGGGTGTTTTATGCGTCCCGCGGGGCTTTGAGACAGTGAGATGTGGCTATAGCACACAGAGGATCCCAGTCAAGGACACGGGCAGCATCACTCACTCCGCCATTATTTGCTCATATTTAAAGCTGAGGGAGGCGCGCTGGGGTTACCTGAGGGACCGGGGGCTGGAGGAAGGGGTGGGGGGGCGCGTTGATTTCAGAGTCCGACGGGTGTGCTGAGCGGCTGAGAGCTAAAGGCGACGCAACGAGGAGGGAGGGAGGGCGAGGAGAAGGAGAGAGAGAGGGAGAGAGGGAGTGACAGAGAGCTTTATATGTCAGCCCGGTGATACCAGCATTTTTATGGACGAATATTTTTCCTCTTGTCAGAGCGGGATAAGGAATCACCATAAGGTTGGGGAGCATGAATATTGCCCTTGAGGGCCCACTGTGGCTGCTCCTGTTTATGGTTGACTAGCAATCAGCCACCGATTCAGGACCCGCAACCCCTCATCCATCCACGTCAGCAATTAATCAATTAAACGGGCAGCGGGGAGGGCCGGGATCGGCTAGGTGTGTTAATACAATAGCCCGTTAAGGTTGATGTAATTTCATCACTAATGTCACCCATTCATCACGCCTTATTATCCGTTTCGCATAGACAATGGTCAATATGACTTCATAAATCGGAGGATCATGGGGACCCGGTGATATTAGGCCTGAAGGGTGCCGGAGGATGATGGGCTCCGGAGTGCCAGCGCCGAAATTTAACAAGCGAGCCCGCCCGAAACGAGCTCCGAAACTAATGTGACAGATTAAACAACAGGAGTACAGACGTTTAATGCAATCCTTCAATGGCTGCACAACAGAAAATACAACCCTAATTATAAAGACCACCGTCTGAGAGAGGCTTTGTCCTCAGATGCAGTTTGTTTGATAACGTACAAATCACATAACTGTCCGTGCCGTCGGACTGCTGGGAGCGGAGCCCGTGAAAGCCGTACGTCGTCTCTGATTAATCTTAATGGGTTAAAAAGAAACAATAAAGTGAAACCCCACTAAGGCTGGCCTCCAGAACCAATCACGATCCTCAACGTTAAAGATACAACGTCTGGATAAATCATGATGTCGTATCAACAAGCTTTAATCATAACTGGGAATGCAAGTGTGTGTGTGTGTGTGTGTGTGTGTGTGTGTGTGTGTGTGTGTGTGTGTGTGTGTGTGTGTGTGTGTGTGTGTGTGCGTGTGTGTAAACAGACATGTAACGTGTGGGCGGAGGCCCCTGTCCGCTTGTGTGGGCCACACCACATGTGATGCACACAGAATGTGAGCGGTGTTTGGCGTACCGGTGGATCGCAAGCCGTGTCTTCTTGGACTGCGGCCACAGACAGCTGACAGTTTGCACGAGTGTTTGGTAACTTTAAATGTCACAGTTTTCAGGGGCCAAGAAAAATATTTTTCTTATGATGACTCTGAGCTTTTCTGGGAGATTTGTTTTTATGCCTCGGTGAAAGTGGCGCTGGAATAAGCTGCAGTATCGGGGGGGGGAGGATGGTGGAGTTGTGGTTAACACATCGCCAGTTAAAGTCCAGGCTTGGAGGCCTTTCGGTGCAGAGTTTGCACGTTCTCGCTGTGCATGTTGAGTTCAGACGCATGTCTTTTGAAGATGAGAGTGGGTTTTTTTTGTTTTCCCTGAAATGGACTGGACACATATCCAGAATGTACCCTGCCGTCACCCATAATCATCCAGGGTTGGCTCTATCCCCACCTGTGACCCTAAAGCCGGCTACAAGATTTGAAGATTTCAGGTAGCAACTCTGTACGACATGGATCTAATAAACTTTGAGCACAATGTGAAATTTGCTGTGTGCAGATTGCACAATGAAAACGTAAGCTGAATCGCAGCCCACAATGTACGCGAGTCGATTGCATCGGAATAAAACATCATAACCACGTGCCATCAATTCACAAACAAAACATTACCAGAGCCCTAGTCCTTGTGGCATTTCAGTGTATGAAAAGAAATCCCCCCAAAGTTTTTCTTTAGATCCCACATACTTTGTTTTGACACGTTTTGCAGTTGCAGCCACGAAGCTTCCGTTTGTCAGTGTTGCACTGATCGGAATGTCATTTCATACTGCATTTCTATTGATTAGTTGACGTAGGCCACAGCAACAGTCACGAACACCCCAAATGTCTGACACTGTGAATTGTGTCGCAGGTTGTCTTTGCTCGCAGGACAACAACTGTCCTTGACAGTGTGATGTAGGACGTAGAGCCGAGACCAAAGATATCGCCACTGTCGTTTCGTCTGGGACGGCCGAAAATCGCAGTGTGTCACGGAGATGGATAAAGTTGAACATGAGACGGGTGGATCGATGGACCAGGACAAAGAAGCTCAAGCAGTAATATTACAAACCTGCTCGAGTGTTTAATATCTGTTCCAGCTTACAGTTTCTTGGATCCAAACCACTTCCATTAGTGATCACTGTGACTCTCACGGCACACTCCTCAGCCATCTGAAGCATGGTTCCTGCTCTTCTTGGAGAGTTTTGGCTCTGGTCGAAAAGCTGATTGTGAGTTTGGGACGGCACAGAAACAAACTTAACTTGACCCGACGGGAAATAATACTCATGGTCTGTGCATAATCACTTGGAGTCTGCTCAAACAGTCGCTCTGGACGAAGCGGCGGGTTGATTAATACTACAATAAATGCAGTACGCAATCAAAGAAACTACATGGTATCCATCATATCAGCTGGAAGGCGGGGGCTGGCGGACGTCCAGCGCCTAACAGAAGGCCAATACCTGCCCTGCGTATCGCTCTGATGCTACTAACAGCTTCAGTCAGACACAAAGAGCCTCCCTTATACCCAAGCCAACATTTCCCCAGCACTCCCAGCAGGTACATCAGCTCAATTATGATGATGGCAATGACTGATTGCATTTTACCTCTCCTCCTGTTCCCCCAATACGTCTGGCCATCACAAAAAGGGAGGGGACGGAATGAGAGGAAGAGAGACGTGGCAGCGTCATCTCCGGTAAGCTACAAGCGTCCCAGATGCCAGTCTCCGGGACGGTATCAAACATCTCTGTGGCAGACTCGCCATGAAAATAATCTATACCTACAGGAAGTCAATTAAAAAGTGCCAGGGGAGATTAAGAGCAGCGTGACAGCTTTTCGTCAGGCCACGGGTTCGTCGGGGAGGAAACCGGCGTGCTGCTCGTCTGCCGCGTGAGTGAGAGGAAGGTAAAGTGTGTGTGCGCTCAGTAAAGACATGTTGGGAGGCGAGTGGCGGCGGGCAGAGGGAGGAGACCGTTGGCGAACGTGCTTAAAAGCCCCCTCATGAATATTAAAAAGGCCCTTGGCAGTCGGCGGCGGCTCCGCCACCAAGTTTGCAAACGGGCGTAATGTGTCTGTTTGCTGAGAAAGGGGGCTCGGGCCTGATATCAATTAAATCAAGCAGTGTCAGTCTGATGGTCCTCTCAATGGAGGGACAGCCCATTCCCCTCTACACATCAGCTCAGCTTTGTGTCAACCATCCATCTCTCATCCTCTCTCTCTCTCTCTCTCTCTCTCTCTCTCTCTCTCCCTCTCTATCAGCCTTGACGCACTCTCTCCCCTTCTCTCCCCTTCTCCCGTCTCCCCCTTTTCGCTCTCTCCCTCTCCGTCTCTCAAGCAGCCGGTAACTGAACGCACAAATTACTCTCCCCTCCACCTTTAACTCTCACTAAATCTTTCCCCTTTTCCACTTTGCTGAGCCGGGATATTTTATTCCTCCATCAAATATGCATCCCATTAATTAAGTTAAATTACTCCTGACTGCCAAATATCCCCTGCCCCGATGGGTGTCAACACAGAAATGCATGACTGTGAACCTGCGATGACACGGTCCCAACACTTAAACATGAGTTACGGCCCTTTGCAGGCCCATCCTCGGGCAGATTACCAGACACTTTGGGCTGCTGGAATTAAGCGTCGCTCGCTGCCCACCCCTCACCCCCCCACCCCCACCCCCCGTCCGCCCAGCTTTTTAATAAGTGCACAATGGATGACACTCGCACTTCTGACAATGAGAGGACTGATATTTTAATTACACCCCTTTTTTCATCTGCCGTCCTCTTCATCTTTTAATTGCTGTTGTTAATCACTCATTAACTTCCCTCGCTATATTTTACCCCCCCCCCCTCCCCTACAATATACCTATGACACGATGAGCTCTATAGAATAGATTGTTCAGCAACATTTTCTAAAGAATCCAACTACTTGGTGGGATAAGGTTCCTTTGTCCTGGTTTTGTGTTGAAGGGTGTAAACTCATTTTGCTCTTTGTGCAGGCCCGAGCTGATATCAATCTTCAGAAGGTAAATAAAAGGTGTAAAAGAAAGAATCAGGATTGGGCCTCGCGAGGAGAAAATTACTACTTCTCCTTATTTCCACCCTGCAAGTTGAGATTTAACAAACACAAAGAGCTGAGGCCACAACAAGTTTATTGTTTTAGAGAAAAGCTCCGGACATCATGCACACAATGCAGACAATAGCCTCTTAACTTGGACAGTCCTCAGGAGTAGTATAACTTACTATCATAAGCCTATGTGCTGTGCTGGCTCTCTGGTTTAACTACTGATCCTGCGTTTAGAGTGTGGAGCCGGTGTTTTGTTTTGGTTGGTCTTTGATTAAAGGGAAATGGTTTGATTATGAAGCCCCGGGGCCCTCTGCTCCAGGCCCAGTAAAGAATATGAGATTCTTATTAAAACCTAATAGGACTGATGTGCTGACAGAGATTTCCCGCTTTGTCTCTGGCGCTCGGAGAGTCCCATTCAAACTCTTGGAAAGCATCATTTTTACCAACAGGAGAGCGACCCGGCAAACTGACTCCCTCAAGTACTCGTGCCCGTGTAATTTGGTACACAAATTTAATAGTTTCTGCTGAGCCTCACTACACAAACCGGGCTTAATGAAGCCATACGTCTGGTGTCATCTCTGAGCGATACGCGCAAGGACACATCACTCAAGACGGAGTGGACTCCGACAGTCCAGCTCCAAAACAAGAAGAAAAAAAGTTTCAAAGTGTCCACGGGTAGATTTATATTGATACGTCGATGCCATCTAGGGTTCGCTCTCCTCGCTTTATCCTCCCTCTTGCAGCTTTTTCTTCCCCCCGCGTGTGTGTGTGTGTGTGTGTGTGTGTGTGTGTGTGTGTGTGTGTGTGTGTGTGTGTGTGTGTGTGTGTGTGTGTGTGTGTGTGTGTGTATGTGTGCCTGTGCATGAGTGTGTTTCTATTGCAAAAAACATTAATTTTACAAACATCAGCCCAAGGCTACTAAACACATCCAATCCATTATGCTGCGCTTTATCGTGTTATGGGGGGTAACGGGCTGTAAAGCTGTCTCGGTCATAAAGAGCGATCGCGGAGTGCCGAGTCAAACCAGAACGCAGAGCTCTCCGAGCCATACGCAGCCCCTCGTTATCGTCAGAACAGCTCCGTCACATACTTAACCTTTCCAGACCGGCCTTTCTGCATTATTTTCCAAATGACCTTTAGCGTTACTTATTTCATTTCCGATAATGGCACACTAAATTTTGCTAAATGCATCAGAGCAAAATGTGTTTGTTTTGGTGAGAGGGGGTCCGTCTGACTGACGGGGACCGTGTTCCCGGGGCCGAGGTCCTAAAGTGTCCGACGCGGTAAACAGCCATACGTCTTCCTGATGGGAGCGAGGGTGAAGCGCTGATCCTGATGAAGAGGGATTAAGAGCACACGGCGGGAGTCGGTACGTCACACAGGTCTAGATTAGTGAAACTCAGTCACGTGTCATTTTATACACATGTTCAGGGTTAAGGCCAGTTCACCGCCAACTTTTAGGTTGTTTTTTTTTAAAGGCGTGCACGTCCAAAGAACGGATCCCAAGTGTGCCTTAAGGTGCTTTAAGTGAACTGTTTTCTTCCTTAAAAAGCCTCCAATTGCATATTTACAAGCATCTGAAGGTTAATAATGATACTAATAAAATATGCAAACACAAAAGGCTTATTGTTTCGTGTTAATGAATGCAGAACTCCTGCCAACACGTCGTGCGTGCTCTCAGACGTGCACGGTTAAATCATTTAGAGCATTACCAGTTTCTCCAAAAGGTCTGACTCTTAGCATAAATACGGAGCCGTCCTCGAGCTGCTGCATTGCACGACACGAGGAGCGCCGTGCTTCACGCCCTTGCCGCACGGGCGGGTTGGGGGTTGGTGGGTGGGGTGGGATCTTAGCGAAATCGCTAATGTACGTGATGATTAAGTGTAACTCAAATACCGAGTGTGTTGTTCGTAGGCCTGACAGGCAGTAATTTGGTGTATTATATTCTGCGGTTTTAATTGCACGCCACCAACGTGTCCCCGTGACACGTTATGAAGCGATGATGTACAATTATTTCGGGGCGGCGGGAGATCAGCGGAGTGACATTATAATCATCCTCATAGGGATCCCTCTCTTCATCTGCAACAACCATTAATGTTTAAATGGGAGGAAGGAAGAACGAGGAGAGGAGGACAGAAAGAAAAAAAAAAAAAAAAAAAAAAAACATAAAAATAGTTCTCAGGGAGTTCTAACCAGAATCTGTTTGAGGATTATAGAGAATCACGTCAGGGGAGAAGGAGAAGGGGTGTGGATAGACAATAGAGGGGCTGAGTTAAGTGACGGCTTTCTCTGGATAAGCAGCGAGCTAAGATGCTCCTCCACTGTCACTGCCAGGCCTCACACTACTCATACAGGCCCGGGCATTAAGGCACATTACAGCGGATGAGCCACGCAGGGCGGAACTGATGGGCTATTCTGGGAACAGACCAGACAATCTCACAAGACAGGGGGGGACATAAAAACCCTGACACGAGCCAGCCCCATCCTGTTAACAGTCAAATCACACGCGCGCGCACACACTCACACACACACACACACACACATGCACACAACATGAAATCATGACTATATATACTCTCTCCAGCACTGAGTCAAGAAAACTAGATGAGAGGGAGTGAAACACACAAAGCAGCCTCCTCCACACTGAACTTTAACACGCTGCAAACTTTTACTGTTGTGAGGGGGGGGGGGGGGGGGGTAAGAAAATGCTTTTCTTCAGCTTTGTTTAAATTTCTGAAGTGACACCGAGGAAAGGGGCAGCTTATGACCCATAATCATAAAACGGCGGTCCACAAGAGAACAATCCACGTCCATGATAGTGTTAATACTTCTAAGGGCCGGGGCTGAGATATTAAACCAATGCCTCAAAGCATTTAGACTGTTTATGCATAATTTAACACCAACAACAGCACTTGGATGTCCGTTTGCTGGATCTTTGGGGAGGACGAGCGAACCGGGAGGGGAGAAATGCTGAATCCACGGCCTTTCTGCTGGATGATGGAGGAGGAGAGGAGGAGGCTCATTAAGTGGCCCGAGCCCCCGATGTGGACCAAAACACGCCGGGAGGAAATGCGGGGAATCTTGACGCCTCACATGCAGGAGCAATCTTTTCTTTGTTGTTGTTGTTGTTGTTGTTTTTAACCAATTAAATATGAGAAATCTCATCTCGCATCTCGCTCGCTTGCCATTTTTTTTTTAGTTGCCCCCCCCCCCCCCACCCGGTTTTACTCCTTCAGAAACCTCCACGGGCAAATTAAGACAGACGAGTGTGCTTTAAACACGAAGACGGAGCTGGCCAGGTAGAAAGCGTGGGCACCCCTGGAGGAAACGGCGAGGAGCAGTGCGGCGGCGGCGACGACCGACGCGCTCAGGCTTGAGTGGCAGCGTGGTCAAGGGGGTTCCAGTCTGTCCTGGCCTTGCATTTGCATTTGTTAATTAAATGCCACAACAATATGATCTTTAACTATCAACAACTTCTCCTCCTCCTCCTCCTCCCTCCTCCCTCCCTCATCCTCGCGGCACCTGAGGAGACAGCTGTGACGGCGAGGCGAGGCTAAAACGAGGCGGACAGCCGAGGTAATCTTCTCGTCTGAAAGTTTAACAAGGAAAACGCTGCAATCGATGGCATTGAGGGGAAAGGTTTTTTTTTTGTTTTTTTTGTGCTGAGCTTAAACAAAATGGCAATATACTTAACCCAGAAACTCGTGTCACGTGGAGGCCCAAGAGTCTGGAATCACGTGGTAAATTAATGAAACCAAATGTGTTTTTTTGTTTTTTTACATGGTAGGATAAATGCCGCTCCAAAACATAGTCTGGTGTTAATTGACATGATGGATTGTGAGGAGTCTCCCCTTCCGAAAAGTTTTGGTTTAAGCAAAATGTTCCGCTGTCATTAGTATCCGCGGGGGGAACGCAGAGCCTAATCGCACCATAATCTCACGTTTCTAGGTCACCGGAAACAAAACGGGTAATCACATTACACATTACACCTGAAACAAGCGCCATCCATTAGTAACGTGCCGCAGATCCAGATTAAAAACACATCGTCAGACGTGAAAAGTTTGGTGAGGGGAATAGGGGCGGGGGGTGTGGGGTGGGGTGGTGGGGGGGTTTATGTGTATGTATGGCTGTGGCCTTAATGAGGGAGTTTCTGGGGGTTTCTTTTGTGTTTGCTGCTCTTTAGTCAAGAGGAGGGATGGCCTGGTGATCAGTCAGTACTGAAAGCACACACAGGGCCGATTTGTCACCAGTGGCTGGCACTGGCAGCGCACGGCTCCTCCATCCGCATGATTTGTGAAACTCGGGGCTGTATTTAGTAGTCCCATTTAAAGGCATATTGGAGAACTGTTCTGTACGTATGCGTGCCAGTGTGTGTGTGTGTGTGTGTGTGTGTGTGTGTGTGTGTGTGTGTGTGTGTGCGAAGCTAGGCACTTGGTCAAAGCGCGGCGCATTTGCAGCACTTGGGAGAAGAGGGGTTTTCAGCTGGAGGGCTTGTGAAACATGAGCCTTTCCCGCTCATTAAAGGAGAAGCTGTGTTTAAACCAAAGCTTGTTTGCTCCTGCTGTAATATGTTTGCGAACATCAGCGGGAGCAAATAAACACGTTGGCTCGGCGCGGCTTTAGAAGAACTAAATCGGCCCGCGACTGAACTAAATGGAACGCTTTGCACCGAATCACACAGAGGGAGAAACTAATAACTCTACATATGTCTTCATCTGAGCGAATGTGCAGCCGCAGAAGCTCGATGGCACAACGCTGGAAATCCCACAATTTACTGTATTCCCCGACTGCATGTTAAACAGCTTAGCACGTCCATTTGAACATGGCGAGGCAGTGAGGAGGTCTACCGCGGGACCGAGAGGAGCTCAACACAACATATGGTCTTCATGTAGGGGGTACGACGTAGCGCAATAATAACTGTACACGCGCACTACTGGGTATTTATAGGCTGCTAGTTACCTACATAAACTTCCAATTAGGAGTATTTGTACAGCTGAAAAGATGCAGAGGGTAAAACTCCACTTATTTTACCTTTATGTCTGGAGGAGGTTTGACTCGGAGCAATATGTTTGTCTTTATACAAACCGTCTGGGAGCAGTTAAAGGTTAGAGGGCCTTTATTTGCACATTAAAATAAAGCTGTTGCCAAATTTGGGGGGGTTACATTGGCGCCGCTGCCGTTTCATCTCCAACAGTAGAGTCAAAGAAAGGATAGTATGGCACTACATGTTGATTAAACACGAAAAAAAATCTCCTAAATTGGTCAAAATCTGCAGTTAATATTGATTGTCTAATGCACGTTTAAGAAGTTCATACGATAAGTATTAAGTATGTACACCTACAGCACAATGGATTGAAAATGTGCAAAATAGAAAACTATGAACATAAAATATATGAATTCAAACATTTACAGCATTCTGTGCTGTCCGAATTGTAAGCATTCCTCTTTCTATAACTTTGATTCTATTGTTCTCAGCTATTCTACAGATTTCTGCAGGGTAAAAGAGATGTTAGTTCAATTTGATGGCTCTTTTTGCAACATTTCTTATCAATTTCCAATTCAAATTACTTGAAACCAACATTGCAATTCTTGCAGACACAATGAATCTGTTGATTACAAAGTTTTTAAGCAGATAAAAATAACTAAATAGACCTTAAATTAGGCAAAATCTGCAGTTGAAGTTATTCCACCAGAACAAAATATCCTTAAAATAAACTCCCCATAAAAGGTGACTTCTGCACAGAGAATAAACCAACACACCAAAACATGACCATTCCGCAGTTGCCTAAATCAATCACACCAAAGTCGAGATGTTTACAAACAAACGTAAGGAATTTGTGGCCATCAAACGTGTTTATGTTTTGCTGACTGACGTCATCTTCAGAAACCTGCCGCAAGGGTTTCTGGGATATCAAAGATGGCGTTGTGGCATCTCAAGAGAAAATATCAACATTCGATTCACTCCCAAAAAAAGCCAGACATTCTCAAAGAAAGAGTTTTCATGCCACGAGAATAGTCTTAAATATTGTTGTTTCCGTGACGTATATTATAGACTCTTTTTTTAATGACAGGTAGATGCATAATATAAAGTTTTTAGAAGGACAAAATGAACAGAAATCAGCTGTTTCCATAACGCTAAGATGTCAACAAACCCTGGGATGTTCCGCGACATTTAAATGCTGGAAATACGCGTTTGTACGAGTGTAATGAGGAATTTCCTTCAGAAAGGTGTTGACAACGTATTAGAGATGTATGTCAACAACTAAGGCCCCGTTTATACGACAACGTTTCACGTGACGACGCCTAATCCGTTGAAAAAAAGGAGTGCGTTTAAACTGCAGCAGCGGACACAGAGACAACGATGTAGTTAGTATGCCGGGCCACAGGAGGGCGCAGTTGCTTGATTTTGTAATGAAACTACACAGACGTGTGCAGAGAACAAGACACTATAAACGTGAGGAAAATGGAGAGAACCTGACATCCGCATGGACTGATGACACATCGGATGTTATCAGGGAGAGTCTCAACTATTAAACTACTGATCTGGACGATAAAACTAGAATACTGACCGCGGGTCGTACCACTATGCGGCCGCCATGTTTGTTTACAACTGGATGAGCAGGAGGGGGGGGGGGATGTGCATGCGCAGTAACAGGCTCTGTAGCCTCCAACATTGGATCTGCTCATTGGTGCCGTGTAAACAGACCCCCCAAAAGTGAAGAAAGTTTTGCGGATACACTCGAATTCGTTGCCGTGTAACGTTAATGTTGGTTCAATTTATTGGTATTTTTTGCAACATTTCTGTGACTTTTCTAATCGAATGATTTAAAACAAAACACTGAAATCTTAGCATACATAACACATTTGTATATTACAACGTATTTTAACTTATTAAATGCTTTCAAACAAAAGCTTAACTAGTTACTTGCCATCAAATCATAAATTCGAGGCATCAGAATATTTGAAAATATTATTAACAACGAGGAGACAAGAATTTTGTGAATTCCGAGCAGTATTCCTAGAGTTTATTTTTATTTTAACAGTTTAAAAATCTGACCATTAAAAAAAAAAGAATCTGTGGCAGATTCACTCATTACGGGCAGACGGGGTTAAATTGGCTTGAATTATGAATTAGCCTGAGACAAATGCAATTTAAAGTGGGCTGTGCAACAGATAATTAGCTCATCACTTTTGATTGGGAGGATCGGTCCTCTCACTGACCGCCACTGGTGGACGGGCTTCAGTTCACAACGTGAAAAACTTTAAAATACTCCTCCGAACCTGTTTGCAGTTCGATATGAAGTTTCTTTAGCGACGGATTTCATCAGACTGAATCCCTTTGGGTGAGCAAATCCTTTCAGAGCAGCTTTGTTACCTTTCGGAGGCGTCAAGCTCAAACACCGATCGCTGTCACTCACCCGCATATGTCGCATTTGTACTCCCGCATGCCGAGGTGCCTCTTCACGTGGTTCCTGGCGTCTCCCAGCTGTGCGGTTGCAAAGTTGCAGATCTTGCACATGAACGGCTTAGATCCTGCAAATGAAACCAAAAATAAATAAATAAATAAAAATACAAAGCACGGTAAGGCGTCACATGCAACAACACAGCATTACGTTTGAAGGAAAGAAGTGGCAATTTTAATAAAAACACAAGTGTTCCTGCTGGGCAGAAATTTGATTTTGCCTTGAGGATCATTTTTCAACGCCAGGCGTGGAGGACTGTTATTACTCCTGTGCTAGGACTTCAATCTACTTCACAGCCACAAAATGACTCCAGAATTATAGAAACGGATGCCCTCGCTGCGGCTCCCATAAAAACTACAGTCACACTCCGAGTGCCAAGCCGCTCTCCCCTCACTCTCTATCCATCCTTGTCACTCTCCCTCATCTCTTACCTACTCTTCCTTTGCCTGTGGATGCGTAAATTGGATTCCAAAGGTCAGGGCGAATACGTAAATCAATTCTGCGTGTGCTCGCGACCGCCCGTTCCATCATTAAAGCGCTAATCACTCCGGCGAGCTTCTCGGGGAGGTTTCTCCCTAATTATTGTCATTAATAAGTCCAGAGGGCGTGGTAGCGTTTGAGAGAGTGGCAAAGCCTCCTCGTGCTATTTGTCACTTTAGAGCAAGAGCGGCGAGAGGGCCGATGCACAGACACGACACACCCCAGTGAAAGGAGGACGCCGGGACCTTCAAAACAAAGGGAACCACACGCGCTGGCATTGGAAACCGTAATGACAGAGTTGGTTTCAAAGGAGTTTTACATTTCTGTCAATATGGCTTTTAGGATCAGAACTTTACAATGTGATGCCAACATGTGACAAGATACATGGCAGAGTGAACACTTGACCTCCACAGTGTGTACTCAAAAGTACCACTGTACAGTAAAGTGTCCACAAGAAACATCAAATGTCCATTAATTTCCTTCTTCTGTTGAATCGTTGCCGTCACAGGGGGATACAATCTGTGATTAAAGTTCCTTCAGCAGCAGACAAACCAAATATACAAAATAATAATTAAAAATTTTTTTTTTTTTAAATAAAATCCAAAGTCCGGCCGGCCTGTCATCTTTCACACACATATAGGCCACGTTGACACAACGTCTTCTAGAGGAAGCATAAGACTTTCGCTGTGTTTTGGGTTACTGTTTACACAACAATGGAAGTCGGTCTGTCTCCATGGAAACACGGGAGGTAAGAACGCAACTTTTGTAAACGTTGCAAGTCCGTCTCCCTGTAATCGGGCGAAAATGCAACTATAGCAAGCGATTATAACAAAGATATATATATATATACATACACATATACATATACACATACATATACATATACACATATACAAGACAAAGGTTGTGCCATTGTACAAAACATTAGCCCTAAAACTAAAATTTGTTTCGAAAGTGGATGAAACTATAATAACCAAGAGTGGATGAGTGGATTGAGATCATATATGTTGTTTATAAGAAGGAAATAACTTCATTTGCCATAAGACTGCAACCAAATGTGTTCTTGACAAGATGGGAAAGATGGATCAGGCATGTTAAAACCAGTGAGGCCATCTGTTTGTATAACGTTATAGGGTATGGTTCCTTTTTCAGGTTCTTGACAGGTTTATTTCATGTCCAAAGTTTTTCTTTTTTCTTTAATAAGACAAAGGCACACCCATGTTTCCCTGTTCTAGGGAGAGTAGTTATTTAGTGGTATTATTTTAGTAAGAGTGTGTGTTATACTATGGTGGTAGGACCAATCATTCATCTCTGTACTATTTATATAGGTTTGGATGTTTTGTGGAGATTCAACTGTAATGTGCAGATGAATGTCAAAGGCAAAATGTTATGTGGGGAATTTTGTGAACCATGAAAAATATCATATAAAATTAAAAAAAGGAAGACAAAGTGTTGCAGCTGACCCATGTTGCATCTGTCCATGGCCTCCACTGCAAGACTTTACCAAATAGTAAAAGTCAGGCAAAAGAAATGACTAAAGCCTGCACTTTGTCACAAAAATGAAGCCCATGCACTTGGTGAAATGAATATTTCGTTGAGCAGGCCCGGCCAAATTCAGGCCAGCGTGACACTGTGCGACAGTCCAATCTAAGTGGCAGCCTGGTATGATATCCACGTACGCATCTTTGAGCAAACGCTCACCCCTCTCCCGGCGAATATCCCAAGACGTTCTACAATATTTATTCCAGGGGCAGCTGCTGATTTGATTAAGCACTTTGTGTAGATTACTAATTCGTTCATACACGGTTCACTTGCTGTGAGCTGGAAGTACGACACATCGAATTTTACGCCGGTAACGAAGATTGAAAGGCAAGCCTGTGCTAACAAGGCCCATAAACACAAGGGAGGACGGGGGGGGGGGGGGGGGGGTTGGGATGGCGGGGGGTGTGAGTCTACACATGGGCAACGGCAAAGCCAGCCTCTTCGTTTCACATGTCCCTACAGTGCACAACACACACACACACACACACACACACACACACACACACACACACACACACACACACACACACACACACACACACACACACACACACACACACACACACACACACACACACACACACACACAAATAACCCTCCGAGCGCCAGAACGAAGAACAGAAAAACACATAATGTCCCTATACATAACTGCGCTCTTCGCACCTAAATGTTGAGACGCTTTTCTCACAGAGACATTATGAAAACATTCACACGAGTCGCTCGGGCAAAAAAAAAAAAAAAAAAAAAAAAACCCCCAAACAAAACAGAAAACAAAAAGACGCTCACACCACCGCACCCACGCGCACCTACATCGAGATTCACGTCCCCACCTCACACCTATGCGAGTGCATACAGACGAAGGCATTATATTCTCAAAACATAATCACCCGTGGACAAACAGAAGGAGAGGCAGTCGCTCGCTCTCCTTCTCACACACACACACACACACACACACACACACACACACACACACACACACACACACACACACACACTCGCTCAGACACATCCAACCTAAAGTTGAGGTGAGAGAGAGAGAGAGAGAGAGAGAGAGAGAGAGAGAGAGAGAGAGAGAGAGAGAGAGAGAGAGAGAGAGAGAGAGAGGGAGAGAGGGGGCGAGCGAGGCGTGTGGGGAGCAGATTTGTCCAGATGGCTGGCTGAGTATGAAACATGGCAGAAAGGAGAGCGATGCAACGTCCCTCAGTTCTCACATCTTATCACATTAATACTCCACCACTCCACTTAAACAGCCTCCGTGAAACTGAAATTGACCATCAATGCGGTGTCATGTTAAATTAATATTGCCATCCACACAGGGGCGATGTGGCTCCCTCACATCCCAGATGAGACGGGGAATGACTAATTCATTTCCTGAGAGGGGAGAAGAACCTTGCGCAATGTTTCACACGCACGCGCGCACGCACACACACACTCGACGTGATGTCTTAAGTCTTGCACATGCCACACACTCCCATCACATCTTTAGCTTTAGAGGTAAATCCTTCTGTCCTCCACATGGGGTTATATTAGTTGTTTTGCCTTTTAAAAGTTGTTTTTTTATCTCCTGGTCTTGTTTTGGGTTGTTTGAGTTGAGCAAGTTAGTGGATTACAATATAGCTTCAAACGTGAGATGACATGAAGTGGATGTGAGAATTTAACTGATTTCAATTTCTTCAGATTAGATGTGAACATGCTGAAGAGTTCCCAACATGAAGAAGAACCAATAGGGGAGATTTTGTCACTTTCTGCCCAACAAAATTAGTCTGGAGCCGCAAAACGTGTTGAACCATTAAATTATAATAACAAAGCTTATAAATTTGCTTATAAAGTTTTGCTTTACACACAAACACGGTACCTTAACTATAGTTTAGAATCATAGACTGACTGTTTTAGTCATTTTAGCAATTATAGCCATTTTTTTCACTGTTTGAACTTATAAGTGATCCAGTATTACATATTTTTTATTTATTTATTTATGTTGTTGTAGTTTAGTGTTTTTAGTTATTCTAACTGTTTATGGACTTTTTTGCAAAGCAATTTGAGTTATTTTGGCTGTTTTGAACCTTAAAAAATAAAATAAAAAAACAATTTGAGCAGTTTTTGTTGTTTTTAGCCTTTTATTAAGCAATTCCTGAGCTCTTTTTAGCCTTTTTAGCTGTTTTAAGACATTTCAGGCAGGAAAGACTTTTCGACATTCAATACGGTATACAAATAACTACATAGACTTTTTCTGGAAGCTTCAGGGAGCCACTACTGACAATCTAAAGAGCCACAAGCTTGCTCTCGAGTCGACCTCTGGTCAAACGCAAACATGGTCACCTGGTGTCCTCCTCAACGATCATATAAGGAAGAAGGTCAACTACCTACATTTGAACCCAATATCAACAACCCAAGTATTCCTCAAATATTGTAAAACTAAATGCATTTCAATGCCTTGTATTGATTCAATAAGCTGACGATAGAGACCCTCGATTGGCTCTTGACCTTAAACTACTGGATGCGATTGTCATGCATCTTTCAATGACCGGTTACACTTTGGCCCTCTGGTGGAGGTGATGACATTTTGTTGCCGTTGTTGTTATGATGGAAAAATTTTTACTTTGGCAGAAGGTTTGGAGGGAGGATAGAAAAAGAAGATTGGCAACTGTTTTAAAATATGCAGCGTTGGTGAAAAACCAACGGCGAAAGTTTGGGTTGCACTTCCATAAGGTTCGGAGAGAACTGAGGCAGCACCGTCCTAAAGATTCTCACTTTCAGTCTATTACCGGGGTCAAGCGCCGAAAGACCAACATCCCTCAGTTCAGTCCGATTCATCAACTACAAGTCAGTCATATTGACCGCTGCTTCTACATATAAGGATAAAATAACAGATTATTTTATCATGTCTACTTATTTTGTGGGATTAGGCCAACAGACAAATGCTCTTATTTGGCAAGAAGCGACTTGAATAAGGAACCGTCTGAAAGCACAAAGGGAAGCTGTTAACATTTCCAACATTTCCAAAAACCAGGCCAGTTATGAAAAACGACCGGCACTGAAGCGATGACATTTGCCGCCTCACCGCCGCATATAGTAACAAAACAGGCCCATTTCCACAATGGTCCACACCTAGCAAGTCTAGAAACTGACGGAACAGACCACAGGAACATGGTCCTTTCTCGCTTTTTAGGTTGAAAAAGCTGTTTTAACTTGTGAGCTACTTCCTTTAATTTGCCACGACCCACTTGATAGATGTTTGCGTGTACGCAGGAGAGACGGGCGGAGCTACTACCAATAAGTATTTCTGTTTTGTTGGGCTAAAAATGCTGGAATTTTGGATTTGGTCATGCCAAATGATATCAAAACGTTAGGGGTCGCTCGTGATCATACAACCCGCCTAAAGGGTATAATTCTACATGACAGCGAGAGATAACTGTGTCTCTGCACACCTTGGGGACAAGCTGCTGGCCGGTAGCTGCGGGAGATCTGAAAAGCAGAAAAAGCACAACGGGGGGGCTGCTTGTGTGATGGTGCTATAAAGCGGCCGTTTCACAGTTCTGGTCCGAAAGTCGGGCATCGCAATTCAGTCTGTGCACCGCACTCTGGAGAGTGTTTAGAGGAGAATTGATCTCCTCACACAGTTTGGCCCGGTTCCTTTCCAGATCTGAAACGGCCCTCCCGAGAGGCGAGTTGTGCTCCAGCGCTCGCTCGCGGTCCCGTGCCAGCACTTCCACACACTTCTGAAGTCGGGCGACTTCCGTCTGGACGGTCCCTCCACTGCCTGCACGGTGGGCGATGCGGCGGGAGGCACTGGCATGGAAAAACAGCAATTAAATCTAGAGCTGTAAACACTTTAGTGCTGCTTTTGTTTTTAACTGGAGCTCGGCTTTTAGCTCTTCAAAGGCTTGCTTTTTGTTTCTTTTTACATCCTTCTAGGTCCAATTTTAAGCACTGAAAGTGATGATGACAGAGGAACGTATGTTGTCTATCATCCCTTTTTATTATCATCACTTTCATTAACATTCAGGCCTTGTCAGATTTTAGATTGAAATAGATTGACTCGGGTGTATATATATGTAGTTTAACACTGGCAAGTTGATCAGTTTTGGTGCGAATGAACATGCCTTCTCTTTACTGAAAAAAAAAACAATCGGACATTCGTTTTACAGAACCTTCAAGAAGACTTAAATAGTGGCCGCATTTCGGGACATTATGATATGCGAGTTAAACATGATCATTTAAATGATGTAGACACTTTTACTGGAGGTGCATTATGCCTGTTGGAGTGTGTTTTATTGAGTCGAAATCAAAAAAATGCCGATTTAATATATCAAATATCCTGTATTTGCTCTCAATCGTAGGTCTCATCCACTGCAGACAGCCATTCGAATCTTGTATACAGAATACCACAGTAACACACTGGAAAACCAATGACAGTTTTTATCTCATTAATCTTTTCTGGCAAGTAGGTTTTTTTAAAACATATCTTTGTCGTATTGTGATGGCGTGCGTCCATCTTCATCAGAAACGCTCGCGGCGTGTCTTTTATCAGCTGGCGTTACTGAGGTGCGACCGACCAGATGATGTTTCTGATGAAGATGGAAGGAACATGTCAGAGGTATGTTTTAATAACCTACTTGTCTGAAAAGACAAAGCAAAACAGTTACGGAGGAGTTTGTTTTGGGTTTTTTTTTTTTTTTTTTAATGGAAAACCAACCAATATCAAGCATGCTTGAACCCAATAAATGATCCTTTACAAAGTTAGATTTGTCTATAATTCTTATTTCCTGACTATCATGACATATCTTGAGTGGCGATCGTACCCAGCTCTGTATTCGCCGATCCTCCCCCGCCCGTTTCTGTGGACAGATTTTCCCAAAAAAGCGTTTCCACTTGCGAGAACACACCGGCGAACACACATTGAGGATTTAGGGATCTTGAAAATGTGTGCATCAAAAGTTCACTCCTGGTTCGGTAATCTCCCCCTGACACTGTGAGGTTTACAGATTATATCACCTCACTTCGCTTCCCAGGTTTCGCTATAATGTGATACACGCGTCGGCGCGGCTTCGAGGCGCACTCTGGGGTCAGACAGCTCACTCCCGTGAAAAAGTGACCAATTTGCCTCAAAATGCAAATTTCACTTGTAGCCTCGTTGGCGAGCCGCACGCGTGTGTACGTGTTTCCTTTAAGGGACAAATTGACAAATCTGTGTGCAGCCTCCCACCACCGTCTCCTGATTTCGCTGATTAATCAGCTGAATAAAAACCAGGCCTTAATTAAAAGGATCTGGACGTGCTCCCAGCTCGGAAACTGGCGGACCCCCACCGCGCTGCCCCGCGGCCCCCCCACAAACAAACTCCCGGAATAAATGACCGGCACATAAAAGGTGAATAATTCACTGTAATGAGGGAACTTAGCAATGATAACAACTGGCATATGTTGTCAAAATGAAGAGAAATTGGCGCCTTCCGCAAACAAGACCGTATAAATGAAAGTGGGGACCTAATCTCATAAACAAGAACATAACTCTGGAGATAAAAAAAAAGAAGTAAAAACCTAAAATAAATAAATAAATAAATAAGGGAGTCATCATTTGACGCCTCAGAACGTGTCCTTGACTTGATGCCGTCTGTTGGGGCCTCCGTGTTGGAAGCTTTCATTTTCTTAAGTAACACTAAGTAACTGACCTCAAAACTGAAGAGTTATGACAGAGGCTGGAATTATGAATACATATAGACCAACCATTAATAAGAAGAAAGTGGGGACTCAACATTAATCAGCGGGATTTTCACCTCCAGCTTTACGCCGTTTGATTTTAGCGGCGAGAAATCTGACTTTGGTGCACAAGGTGACTGGCGTGCATACCGGAGCAAAGTGGAAAAACATGTTTCTTCATCAGTAAATTTAAATCAACTGAAACTTCCGCCTGCCAGAGAGAAGATTTCAGAGCGGCGCAGTTTTTTTGTTTTTTTCCCCCTCCTCCTCTAAAACGTATTTTATGATGACATATCGGGAGGGCCAAGACCGGTTGGAGTTGATGGACTGAGCGTTCGTGCTCTCCCTTTTGCAAACATCATGCACTCTGGTTTCCTCAGAACACTGTAAAACGTGCGTTTCAAATTTTGGGTCGCCTCTAGTCTAAGTGTCCATAGGCGTGAACGTGTGTGTTTCAAGTGAAAACGCATAGTTTTGTCTTTTATACGTTTTGGAAAAAAAAAAAGATGCCAGTTTGCATGAAAACTGCAGGATTACTAAAAAACTATGTAGTTGGCATGCCGGGCGTCTAGATGGTGCTGTTGGCTGTTTTTGTATTGGACAGACGACCATGTTGGATTGTTGTTACGACGACGCCCCAGGAGAATATGGACTGGGAGTCATGACCCTCTGGAGGCAAACATTGTTCTTACTCTCCATCTACTCACCCATGTGCATAAGAACTATTTACAGAAAATGTCCACCCCCCCGCCCCCGTTCACACAGCGATGGAAAAGGAGCGCATTCAAAAAGTTGCATTCCACCCCCGTTTCCATGGAGACAGAACTTTTTAGAATATCGAAACGCAAAGCGTCCATTGTGACTGGGTGTCAAAGTGAAAACCTTCCACACACACACACACACACACACACACACACACACACACACACACACACACACACACACACACACACACACACACACACACACACACACACACACACACACACACACACACACACACACACACACACACACACACACACACACACACACACACACACACACACACACACACACACACATCCTGGAGTATGGACTTCAATTAAAGTCCCATTAAAGTTTAGACTGAAAGGGGGATGGACTATAGGAGGCAGAGAGGGGCATTTATTGATGGCGCCCTCACATCTCGTTCCTGCATTAAGTTGATTTTAAAAGCAATTAATACACATGGTCAGGGAGAAGTAATGGAGCGCCCCGTGTTCTTAACCTGCCGGACATCTCCCAGCCGAAGCCCTGACCAACGCAGCCCTGCTTTGCATTATAAATGACAAGATAAATCTTAATGGATTGAGGATAATCAGCTAGCCATGAAGGCTGACATATACACACATCCACGAGGCATGCCAGCACTCACACACACACACACACACGCGCACAAACATGGACGTACAGACACGGGGGAAATTAAAGGCTTTGAATACGTCTGCATTGATTATTTTAAATTATTAGCCCACCTCTCTTTGGACCTCCAATGCTTTTAGCCTAAGCTTTAACACATTTACAGAGACTTATTGACTATAATTACAACTGAGTCTTGGTAATGGACACATCAATTATGAGTCGCACATGTCTCTGACCAAGCGTTGCTCAGGGAATCCCAATCTGGGGTCCATTAGCGTCTCTCCTGCTGGTCTGAAGCTCAATCAGTCTTTACCTTCACCTCTACTGAAACAGCTATTACCTGGCTAAAGTAGATAGTGGCCTTAACATTAGCCAGAGCTGCCAGAGAATGAGGCTGCATCCACCGTCATTCTAAAAAAACAAAGACCAAATAGCTGAGGAGCAACACAAAGACATTCTTCAACCAGAATCGCACTTTATATCAGTTACAGCAGGTTTAATAATTCATGAGGGAAAAGTTGCGAGAGACGATTAAATTACACGTAGATGCCAGTCATGCTTCTAGTATTCCCTTCAAATCCGCGAGTTAAAAATATATTGATAAATTGCGACGCTAAAGTTTCTTAAAATAAATGCTAATTCAGAGATAAAATATACACGGAATATTCCTGGATACCATTATGTCTCGTGATGCTTTGACAGACTCACTGTAGGCTGCGGGATACTGTCAGCTTTAATTGATCTACTTTAATATTGCATGCAAAATCGAGCGTTGCGGCTTCTTCCTGTTTTTATATGGACTATATCCGCGCTTACACACAGCCCGTATTGGATATAGTGACAAGAAATGGAGCGCTTTCCTGAATGGGTCATAAACCGAGACATAATTTGTATTTAGGTCACAAGAAAAGATAAACCCAAAATGTACTTACACTTATTACAACACAAGCAGGTGTAATATTTCATTCTTTTACTGAATACAGCATTTAACTCTCACACAGCCGCAAACGGAAGTGAATCGTTACCGGAACTAGATGCAGTAGGTTTTAGAAGAAGAATTGGGAGGGAAACCAAGCTGCACTGTGTTTCTCAGCTGATTTTTTTTTGTTTGTTTGTTTGTTTTTAAAACAGCTGTAAACCACCCACCGTTCACCATGGATCAACCTCACCATAGCAGCATTAGCAGCAGAGTGGCTAAAACCTTCAACGGGGAAATATTTCAAAGTAGAAAGCAAAAAAAATAAAAAAAGTCACTTGAAAGATCTGCAACTTTTCAAGACGTGGAAGTCAAAAAAAAGAATTAAAAGTTGGTCAAAGAAAGAAAGCAGTTGAAGTTTGAGCCTAGAAGGCTCCCGTAGTCCCATAAGCAATGCCAATAATTTTGTAAAGGCACGGCTGTCCACAACACGCAAGAATAGTGAGGTGTGTGCGTGTGTTCAGTAAGATACACGCCCGAAAATACCTTCCTGCAGATCAGTGGTTCTCAAACTTTTTACACCGAGTACCACCCAGAAAATACTTGGCTCTCCAAGTACCACCATAATGACCAACACTATACAGTAGCCTAGTAAGCCTCAGCATTCATCACAAACAAGGCAGAGGTTTTACTCCTAAAGAAGTATATTTAATATTGTCAGCCATTGTAACATTTTACACAGTTAGATTAGTAACACTACGCTTAAATATAGGACAATTAAAGACTGTACTTAAATAATGATTCAATTAAAATATATTGCACAGAAAAGTTAAATAAAACATTGTACTTAAATAAATGAAAAACAAACAAACAAAAAACTGTTCTTAAAGATTAAATAAAACTACTGTACTTAAATGTTAAGTAAAGAATGTACTGTACTTGATAAAAAAAAATCAAAACAGGCTGCCTGAACTTCACACACTGCTGTATGGCTGCTTTCTGAAACACACACACACACACACACACACACACACACACACACACACGCACACACACAGAGGAAGAACAATAAGATTAAGAATAAAACTATGATAAAAAAAAAAGATGGTCAATGGATTCTAGTGAATGTCTCTCTATCATTCTACTATAGATCTGGGATCCCCCCCCCCCCTCCCTTCTCGTGTCACATGGCCCCTGCTTGAGCCAATCGAAAATGAAACATGGCTGGCATTTCAGGAAATGATGTTTTATTCACAGACGATAAACATTATGAAGTAGATCACGGCTTTAGAAGCGATCGAAGCATCTCATCTTCAATCGTCCAATTCATCCATATTTGTAATGAGCGGGCAGCGTTACGGCAGTTGCGGCACTTCGTGTCACGATCGCCCGTAATGCTACGCTTAGCGACCCGCTAACCTCCGGGACTCGACGTGAAAAGTAATTTTACACACAAAATTCTTCACTTTTTTCACAGAGCTGCTAAATCCTGTGTTTTCAGGTGCAGTACAGACTAAGTTACGGGTATAAACGCTCTACCGTGGGTTGCCGGGATGCAAACCCAGAAATTAGGTCCTTTTGTCGGGGTCGGTCCACAGAAAGCCCCGCTGAATAACCGTTTTCACATAAAAACTTTATTTTTTGTAAGAACTCGATTGTATATGTCGTTATTCATGGTACAGTGGAGGAACTCTTGGAAATTCATGTTCATAAACGTTGTCCGGAGCTGTGTAGGAAGAGATGCCCACTTGTGCCCACCATCAGATGGGCATGACAACGCCGACTGGCGACTGGCCTGTGACCCCGCAACTAATTAGTTCACGTGCCGGTTCCAAATTTTCAAGAAAAACATTTTATATGGTGAGATATGAACGTAAAAGCAACAGCAGTGAAAACAGTCAAAATGAGGTTTAGGGCCCAAAGGGTTAAAAACCTCCACCTCTTGCCATCAATTCTTGCCTGCTACCGTGAATAACTGTTGATGCCAGCGTATTTATATTTATTTCAGTGATCCTTTGGCGTACCACTAGAGGGAGCCCCGTGTACCACTAGTGGTACGCGTACCACACCATGAGAATGACTGCTATAGAAGATAAACAAAGAATAAGCTCTTATATATATATATATTATATTTTTCATACCATATAAGCCTCTTTACTGGTCAATATACTTAGAAAAGTATGGGATCAGGAAAGCAACGGTATCAGCGAATACTCCCTCTGTGGTTACGGGAAATAGTGAAGCTATTCCAGGGGGCAAGTATGAACTATTTACAGTTGAACTCACTCTTCAGCCAACCTCCACCCCACCTTCTGCACAGTGCCGTTTACCTTTCTGGGATGTGAGTGTGGAGGAGGAGTGAGAGGAACCCGACACGTACCTGTGTGTGTGCGGATGTGTGCCAGGAAGGCCATGGAGTTGCTGCTCTTGCACACCTTGCCGCAGTATTTGCACACGCTGCCCTGGTTCTCCTCGCGCTCGCGGTTGATCTGCTCGGTGTCCTCCAGCACGTACTTGTTGACCTCCCTGAGGAGCTCCTCGTGCTTCTCCTTGATGTGCACGAAGAGCTCCTGCTCCGACGTGAAGCGCTCGGTGCACTTCACGCACTTGAAGCTGGCGCCGCCCTCGGGCAGCTCCTCCACGCTGTTCTGCTCGTTGCGGAGGTGGGCGGCGCTGGTCAGGTGCTGGTGCAGGTTGCTCTCGGTGTAGAAGGACTTGCCGCACACCAGGCAGTGGAAGTGCCTCTCCTTGGACGGGTGCTTCATGGAGATGTGAACGTTGAGGCCGCTGATGCCGTCCGCCATGAAGCCGCAGTCCTCGCAGCGGATGCGGGAGCTGTTTCCTTTGGCTTCCTCCGTCGGTTTCGCCTCCTTGTGCTTGAGCTTTTTGACGTATGCTGAATTGGGCGACAGGAGGCCGGACGGCGCCGGCGACCCTCCGGTCAGACATATCACGGCGGCCTCGCCTTCCAGAGCCAAACCTTCCTGCAGAGCCTCCTCCTGCTCGGCGGGCGCCTTCACCGATACAATGCAGGCGTCAAGTTGAAGCGCTGCGGACATTCCTGTATCTGCGGTCACTTGGTCTTTGCCTTTCTGTTTGGCCCCGTCCTCCTGGCTCTCTTGCTGCGTGGACGGATCCACTGAAACCTGTCCTCCCGGACGCTGCTGCGGTTCAGACGTTGCCGTTTCCTCAGCCGTATCTGCGTCGCCGCCAGAAGCAGATTGAATACTGTTCGCTTGCGTCTCATCGGTGTTGTCGGCCACATTAACCGCAGCGTCAGCGGGCCCGGTGGAGACGGAGGACACGCAGGTATCCTGGCTCTCCTCCGCTTCAGACTCTTCTGCGGAGCGCAGAGGTTCAGAGTCGGGCTTACAGCTGGCCTCACAAAGCTCAGTCATCTTCTTTGGGTTTTGCTGGACTGCCGGCGTGCTCGGCCGTCCCTCGCTCCTGCCCGGGTCCACGTATTCCCGGCTCTTCTGCTTGTGCTCCTCCGTGTTGGCGTGGAGAGACATTTCCCCGGTTGTTGCGGCACAATAGCTACACGCTAAACAGACGTACTCAAAGTCCCCGCTGTGACTTCGCTTGACATGAAGATGGAGGGAAGGAATCGACTGGGCTACAAAATCACACAGGCAGCAAACATAAGGGGAGTCGAGTTTATTGGTTTTCCGGCTCGTGTCCGACAGAGCCGGCTCCTCCGCGCCCGGTTCTTTGGAGACTGCGCCGTCAGATTCCTCGTCTTTGTTGGTGTCCGAGGGGATTCTTGGGTCCTGACCTTGTGTGCTTGCGGGGTCCTGCAGGGACGGACCTGTGCGATTGGTGACGGGAGATTTACTCGCGCACTCCTGGGCTCGTTTCACGTGTTTCTTTGTGATGCAGTGACGATCCATGTCCCCTTTGGTCACGCAGCTGTAACTGCACAGGGTGCAGCTGTAGCCGTAGTCTTTGCTGTGCTTGCGGCGGATGTGAACGCTGAGGTTGGTGGCGTTGGACACCACCAGGCCGCAGTACGTACACGTGGTCGTGGAGCCTTGCTTTGGTCTTCCTCTTTTCTTCCTGGGAGGTTCCTGCTCGGAGTCGTCCTCCTCAGCCAGCACGGATTTAGCCGCCTCTGCTGCCTCGTCGCTTTCTTCTCGTTCTTCGCTGGAAGTCGCCGCCGCCTCCTCGTCCTCTCCGCCAGGCGCCTGGGCCACATCTTCGACGTGAGCCTCGTCTCGACTCACGGTCTCAACGCAGGCTTGAAATGATGAACAATCTCCACTCTGGTTTTCTTTCTGTTGCTCCACGTGGCTGCTCGAGCTCAGGTGGGCCTCCATCCACGCGACGGTGGCTGAGAAGACGTTGCACAGCTTGCAGCGGTACCAGTCCTGGTCCGGGTGTTTGCCTCGGATGTGGCTCTCCAGCATTGCCACGGTGCCCATGCGATATTCGCACAGCGGACACTTCAGCTGGAACCTGGAGAGCGGACGCTTGAGGGCCACTTGCGCCGGAGCCGCCTTCCCGGAGCTGCCTGGGTCCTCAGCGTCCTCCTTCTCTTGGATCGTCTCATCGGCATCAACTGAAAGACACGTTGAACATAAACCATCAGCAAGTATGGAAATGTATAATATTTTTCAGAATTATTTACCAAACTATGTGGTAAATTCTCTATATGACTTTATCTGTTTTCCCCGTTCAATTCCACTAAGAGTCATTTTTATATATAAAAAAAACAAAAACAAAAGCCCATTTTTCTGTAGAAATGTTATTATAATTAAAAGTGGTATGTTTAGCAGAATAGAATATTATGTTTTTGTCTGCACTTAATTTTCCTCATGACTGTAATCTGATTACTTCAAGCTGTAATATCTGCACTGTGCCTTTAAACTGCAACTTCAAACTTCTTGTTTCTTTCCACATTATGAAAACTATTATTATTTTGTTATTCTTTATGTTACAACAGCATTCATGTAATGACCTGTATAGCCAATTTTACACAGACCACACGATATAATATTGTTGTAATCCACACGTAATGTTGAGAATTGTCATTATTTCAATCCAACTTTATATATAGTCCCAATTAAAAGTAGAATAGAGTTCACCTTCCTGCAGGACGACGACCTGAAACTTACAGCCAGAGCTGCGACGGAAAGTTTAGATCGAAACATATTCACGTGTTACACTGAACAAATCAAAATCCAGACCTGCATCAGATTAAAAATCTCCTGGATGATTTGAAAACTGCTGTTAACAGACGCTCTCCATAAAATGTGGAAAAGTTGAAAGACTTTCACAAGCCATGTAACTGTCCAACTGCATTTGGAGGTAAAATCAATGTTACCTGGTAAATAACAACAACTCTGCGACATTTACTGCCGTTTTACTCTCGACTGAACTGTTATCAATGTTAAACAGACACACCACATGTTGACAATCAATATAAATCAGACTAATTCAGCAACACCAATGTCACATTAATGTCTAACTCACGTCTCTATTATTATATTTCTAGAGTTTCCATTTGATTAAGAAGTGAACAAGATTACATCAGTGAGTGACTTTTCACATCATTAGTGAAAAATAAAGCATTTTATGACGCCATGATGGAAACGCAGACAATTTATCTGTACGCATTCTGTTCATCGGTTATTGTATAGATGCAAAAGGTTGCAAAATGCAGGACTTCAGGATGTTTCAGTGTATTCTGAGTCGTTAAAATGGAACTTTAAGGTGAGGATATTTTTCCCCCACTAATTTTCTGGTAATAAATTGAATTGATACTTTCATCATGTACACTCTGCGTCACAACAAAGAAAAACGTTAAAGTTTTAATTTAAAGGTTATTATGGTACTATTTTACCAGTCCGGCCCACTCCAGATGAAACTGGGCTGAACGTGGCCTCGGAACTAAAATGCGTTCGACTCTTTATCACGTTCGTTATGAAGAGTTCAGGTCTTGTTTTACTTGTGAAAAGCTGGGGTGGGAGAAATGCCCTAAGACACACTATAATATCACAAAACCATGGCTGGAGTTGGAATTTTAGTCCAAATGGTTTGAAATATCACCTTCTGAATATTTTACTTCTCTTTAAATAAAATCAATATAAAATATGACGAAAGCTCTGCGGACTGCAGAAAAAGCTGCTCCATAACGAGTGTCTGATGCTCCTCCACACCTGCATGTTCACATAAAACAAGCTGGTCCTGGAGAATGATCTATTTATTTCCACACACTTATGAGTTCAAAAATGTCTCACTCTGGATTTGCACTGTTGTGAATTCACTGTACGTCGCTATGAAATGGACACAACTGTGATTTCCACCAACAGCTCCGACCATAAATCCTCCAAAGAGAAAATGAACTGTGTGACCTGATGTGAGCTCAGTGGAGCCGAGCGGGGGGGGAACTCACATGTGTAGGGGGTGTCTTTGGTGTGGTATCTCTGGATGTGGACGTCTAACGGAGCTTTGTCCCTGAACTCTTGCCCGCAGTAGTTGCAGGAATGAATAATCTTGGGTTTCGGGGTCCGCTTGCTCAGCCTCCTCTCCTGGGTGGGAACGGCCTCGTCTTGATCCGCCTGCGGTTTGTCTGCCGCGCTTTGTTTTCTGCCCGGACTCTTCCCGTCGTCTCCAGCTCCGTCGGCAGCGCTCTCCGTCTCCATCTCCACGTCCTGCCGGATCTCGTCGGGAGTCTTTGTGCTTTTCTCCGAGGTTTTCCCGTGCTTCCGCGCGTGGTGGATCTTTAGCGATCTGGGGAATTTGGTTGAAAAGCCACAGCTGGCACAGACAAAGTCCCCGTCGTTGTTGTCGTCGGGCCTCTCCGTGGGGTCCTTCTCTGCGTCGGCGGGCTCGCCGACCCGGCCGTCTCCCGCGGGTTCCTCCATTATCACGTCGTCTGGCTGCACCTTTGCGCCGCCGTCGTTTCCAGGCATTTTGTCCTCAACTTTCCCGTCTCCTGACTTCACCGTTTCATCCATTTCATGTCCTGCTGTGATGATGCACAACAGTGAGTGTGATGACTATCATCAGCGCTGGATCAAAATCCTGGGGGGGTGAGGAAAAGAGAAGAGAAGAAAAAAAACAGAAGCACTTATTTTGGGCATTTCATTTGATTGACAGAAATCAGAAAACAAGTTGGTTGCATTTTGGATGAGTTACCACAAGTTTCTCACGCCCGTCTGAGCTCCTGCAGGCAAATGTCGCCATCTAGTGGCTGAACGCTTGAACTGTCACTTAAAAAGGAAAGCAACGTGAAGCTGCAGTTGAGCTTTTAGACGCCACATCAGCCACAACATTACAACCACTAACAGGTGAAGCGATTGTGTCTTCATCAAAATGATTTCTGACAAGCAGAAAGGAAGTGTAAAGGTTTGACTGAGTTGTATGGAGGTCAGTGTGTCTAAAAACTGGAGATGTGGTCCGAGGAAGGATAATCTGCATCAGCGAACGCCTGCTTACTGATGCATGCGGTCCAAAACAAAGCTCCACATCAAGATTTAATCTGCTCCTGACATCTTGATACAGCTTCAGAGGAGACTCACCGTATTAACCAGTTGGTCAGAATGTTATAGAGCATCTACATTAATCCAAATCTGATTGGTAAATGACCAAAAGACTAAATCAGCCCAATACAATGGGGCTCTGAAATACACAACAACTTTAGGTTCAAGTTTTAAGAAGCCAGTTTTCTAATAATTCACACGAGCTGCTGTAGTTTGTGACTTTCGTTGAGACAATGATTAAGTGACTTCAGTAAATGGGAGATGTGTTTAAAGTCTTTATTGAAGCAGAAGTGACTCCAAGGATGTAAAGCCACATATCACACCAAAAGTGAATTGAAACAATAAAGTAATGAAGCAGAACGTGTGTGACGAGGCAGAAAAGTAAAGAAGAGGTTTGGTTGATCATCAGTGTTGAAATGTGTCTTTTGTACTGATGTTGGAGCTGCTCAGATTAACAAGGACGTGGAAGAGGACGAGAAGACAAGAGATCAGATCCTGATTCACACATTTCCCGCTCGGATTTTTTATCTTAGATATTTGATTTTAACAGTCATCTGAGATTTTTTATTGAATGAGAATCACAGGAAAAAGACAGAAAAGGGGATCAGAGCTGAATTTTTGGTTTCTGTAAACTGAAACGGTTTTAAATACAAGTTTAAACAAAGCGTTGTCTTTGTTTAAAGCCATTTTTCATCAAAAACATCCCAAATACTCAAAACACCAAAGGAGGAATAAGGCAAGGGCCAAACCACAACAAAACACTTTCACACTGATTTTATTGAATCGTTGATGCACTCATTATTTATTTAATTCAGTATATTTTCAACATTATGTCGAGCAAAACAGAGCGCAATCATTTAAAATAGCTCGGGTGTTGGAAGTCACTTCAGTTAAACAACCACACGAAGACCCATTTACTCCAAAGTGGGACGTGAACAGTAAAATGGAAAATATTATAACCTGGAAATTCTGACAACTCCCATTTGTTTCTCTTTGTTTCCAAAGTAGAAACATTTAAAGCGAACAAGGTGGCAAGTTTTCACTGATCGAGCTGCACAAACGGAGATAAGCTGTGCATCGCAAGCAGATTGGAAGTCGTAGACACACGTTTTAAAATCAAACAAAAAGTGTTCGATTACTTTAAGATTAGGATTAACATCAGTGGGTCAATTTGTTATGCAGAAAAATCAATTTTTATAAATAGTTTAGGAACATTTATCTTCAAACATGGAGGTATAGGCCTGATCAATATTCTTCTTACCTCGAGTGTGTGTGTGTGTGTTCGCTCAAGCTTTACTTGTTTCTAACAAGCCTAAGCTTATTTGTACTTGCATAGTACTGAAAGTCTAAAAACTAGATTAGTGTGAAAATGTGTTTTAAAGTCCATTGAACAAACACTTAAGTTAAACGAGGCTCAGTCAGAAGAAGAGCCGCCTGACGCCACTCCCTGAGATTACCAAGTCAAAATGCATTTTGATCCTTTTTATCAGCCATTTGCTGGGGCATCTTTTGCAAATGAAATCTTAAAAGTACTTTTCTTTTTCATTTGAATTAGGTCACAGAATACAAAAATACGGTTTGGAGGATTGATTATTGATTTTATTAAAGAGTCCAAAAAGTTGCATTTTAATCTGAAAATGAAAAGGCATTTCTGTTAATACATTTCAAATTGATTCTTGATTCATATTCGCTTGTATATGAATCTATGATTAAAAAAAAAAAAGCTGTTCCTAAGTGATCAAATTGACACCTATGTGACCGTTTGCAGCAGTGCTCTCCCGGCTCCAGCATCTTTTATGTTCTCGACCTGCTCCAACACACCTGATTGCATAGAGGGGGGATTTATTGGGATTTATGGGAGCCTGGGGACGGCATAGTCTTTCCATCCAGGTGAGTCGAAGCAGGTTTTTCTTGTGAAACATGGAGCACACCAGGCCTCCAGGATCACAGAAAAAAAAAAAAAAATCAATGCAACAGAAATCAACTTCCCACTGAAGACCAGAAAAATACTGTGCGCTCTATTTTCACGATTACAAGATCAAGACTGAGCGAGAAATGCTTTACGAAAGTAAACTTGCAAGACACGAGACGTTTAGGTAATTAAAGTCTTAGTACATTATGTACACACATTCTGGTTTGGAGGCAATATGAAGAAATCTGGTGACCAAGTCCAGTTTGTTAAAGACTTGAGAGAAATATCGGGCTGACATAATGAGCACTTTGGAAGGTGTTTTAGGTTATTTCAACTTTCTACCTTTGAGAATAGCGTCGTAATATTCGATTTCACTCAGAACTTGTATTTATTCTATTTACACGCCAGAGTCCTTCTCAAAGGGACTTTTACCTCCTAGATAAAAAAATACTTCAAATAATAAATAAATAAATAAATACATACAAAAGGCATGATAACCAACATGGGGGGGGGGGGCAAATAAAATTTAAAAAAAATGGAGAAAGAAAAAAAGGTAAACTGCTACAAAGAGAAACTGGTTAAAATAATTAAGTTCCTTCCTTCCTGTATCCATAAGACTCTATAACTCCTCCATGTAAATGTCTGCAGAGTTTTTAGTTATTTTCATCCTTTTTTGTGCTTATATTAGTCTCCGTTAAGCCTTGTTGATAAAAATAATAGATATATATATTCAAAATTACTTATTTCAGTCTTATCCTGTTTCATTTGATATACAACTTGCTGTTTATTCTGTGTGGAGTAATGCTAAAAAGGAACTTCCCACTGGGATTAATTATTTCTCTTCTAACAAGTCGAAATCGTCTGAAAAATAGAAGAAAAACAAAGGATGAAATCGCAAAGCTATGATAGAAAAACTGCTGAAAACGTAATAATTACCTCCAAGAAAAAGGTAAATGGAACCGTGTAAATACAACATAAGATAGTTTCCAAGTCAAGTCAAGTCAGCTTTATTTATACAGCACTTTAAAACAGTTGTGGCTGAGGCCAAAGTGCTTTCCAATAAAAGACTAAATAAAAAAGTACAGTAAAGAGTAAAAAGTCTTGGTCTTGACTAACACATTACTTGAGAATGAATCGTTGAGCTGCTCACTGTCACCTTCTCCTGTGCATTTCAGTACAACGCCAGATAAAGAGGATTATGGGAATAAAAAGATTTCTCTAAAGATGCAAGTGTAGATTTTACCAGGAAAACACAATAATACATTAAACGTCGACTTGAACTATGGAGGGCAGAAAGTCATCGCAGAGCCAGCCGGGCAGAAGCTACCAGTGTCAATCAGATGCAGAATATATTAGTTAGGTAGGTACACTGTCAATAACAAGCCCATTAACACAAATCTGCTCATAACGCGGATTCTTTACTTCGTATTTTTATAGTGAAGAAACGCGTTTCCAGCGGTTCATCCGAGCTCAATACACCAACACACCAGCTCTCAAGTAGTACTAAAGTTAACTGAAGACATTCCACACAGCACGCGACAAACTGCATCAATGACGGGGGAGAAGAAAAAAAAAAACAATCGCTTCTGCGGCAGAAAAAGTTGTAACAAATTGCCCTTCGGATCAGAAATGATCCGAGTTGCGGAGATGTTGCGTTCCCGGTCCATCAAGCTGACTGCTGCTAACCTGCTAACTAGCAACATGTTCCCCAAACCGACAGTGATGGACGTGCAGCCCGTCCAATCAAAACGCTTCATCAGCGGGGGCGTCCAATCACCGCGCAGCTGAGGCGGGACTACGACCCTCCGGAGCTTGGAAAACGACGGCAGCACAGAGGCCCAAAAAGGAGGCTAACATCGACCTCCGAAAGAGTGATCTCAAATGGAGCAACAGTGCAGAATAACACGGCGGAGTGTGGATTGGAGCCCATTTAAATGCACCACATGGATTACATAGTCCCTCCAAGCGAATATAAAGTGAACTTACCTCTTGTTAAGGGAAGACTTCCACTGTCCGCGCTTTTTGCTGCTAGACACAAATGGCGTACCGTAGCGTGAGCCATGCGTCACAGAAGGCGGCCTCGCGCCGTCGCTGCTTCAGTTTTTTTTCCTTCCACATCAGCTGATTCCATCACGTGATACGTTCTGGAACCGCGGGAAAAAAACAAAGTTGCTGCTGGTGCAGTTATGAATAACAACAATAATAATAATAATCATAATCATCATAATCATAATTATAATAATAATAACGGTCAAATATATATATATATATATATATATATATATATATATATATATATATATATATATATATATATATATATATATATATATATATATATATATATATATATATATATATATATATATATAGTACCATTCAGAGACAAGGCAATTCACAGTGTTTGACATGGAAAAAAAAGAAATGTATTAAGGAAGGCAATTAATAATCTTAAGCAATTAAGATTATGATGTACATCAAAACAAAAGGAAAAATAAAGTACAAGCTTTATTAAGACAAACGTAATAAAAAAATTATCCTGTGCAAATACTAGTGTCTTAAGTCCTGACTTTGTGTTGGTGACGACTCTTGATGAGCTGCAGCTTTCCAACAGAGATCTGTAAACACACCGTAAACACAATAATCAAGCCTACTAAAAATAAATGCATGAATGAGTTTCTCTAAGTTGCTTCAAATTCCTTTAATTCTTGCTGGTGTGAAGCTGATTTTGTTGTCATTTTAAGGTGGTTGTTGAATTTCGGGTCTGACTTCATTATCACACCCAGATTTCTGCCTTGATTTGTTGTTCCTGCATGACAGGAAGTCAAGATGAGCACTGACCTTTAACCTTTCCTCCTTGGGGCCTAAAACGACGAGGCTCTGCTTTTTTTTTTCTGGGTTAAATTGTGTTATTGAGCATTATTCATAAATATGCCATGAAAATGTCTACTTTTATGCAATTACAATATACAGTACATGCCAAACATGTATTCCATTTACAAACATGTGCAGCCATCAAAATATCACGTAAAGACCACACAGAATTTCACACCTGTTGTTGCTCAGATTAATTCGATGCAAAATATATATATTTTTTGTTGTTCAAATTTTTAGTAAATTTGTTTTTAATACACCTACTCTTTGAATACTATTGACTTGCTACGTCAACTGAACAATCCAGAAACTGTCCAAATCATTGAAGATTTTTAGTCTGAACAATAGTGGATTTGTTGGTTCTCTGGAGGTTTTGTTTATTTAAGATCCCAATTACTTTTTGTTTTTTACATATATTAGAATGAGATGCATTTATTGATGTTTAATAACAAGGTTAGAACGCAGATAATTTCCCTACCTTGATTGTGCATGATTATAAAAATAGATTTGATTGCCATTGATGGGTTATGTCATACATACATACATGCGCCGTACACTATTTTAATTTAATGAAATCTAACCCTCTATATATCTAATATTGTCTTGCATTCAAAGATATCCTTAGTTTGCTACCAACAAGTAAAATAAAGAGTAACTAAGCTGAATCTGCAGTACGATGAAGGCCGGTCATGCGGCCTGCACAGACACTGAGTGTATTTTTCTCTTTCTCCATGAAACGGTCAGCACATGATGAATGGCCGCTCCCATTTGACACCCAATGTTCGCCTCATGGAAACACTGAAGATGGATTAATGCACGGGCATTAATTGATTAAGTAGCCCGACAGGTCAGGAGGTGATAAATGATACCTCCTGGAATGAATACAGTTTACTTTTGCAATAATTTTCTTTAATTCATCACAGTCAAAATTATATGACATGGATGGTTTGAAACACAAATGCCCTCCTCCCCCCCCCCCCCGCCTCCTCCTCCTCCCTCCAGCCCCCATTTTTCATTAGGATTCATCATTCATTTTTCTCCATTAGTTGTATATTAAAAAGGGAGAAGCGGGCTTTGGCGGACACAAACTCGCTGCCTCCCTATTACACTTGTTTTTTAAAGGCTCACTCTGAGAGTCACCTAAAATACCCCTGACAAGTGTGTGTGTATGTGTGTTTCTGTTCATCAGTCCATCTTCCTCACCTGTTTTTCTACAGCTTCATTCACACAGTAGACATGGAGTCTGTCCCGAACAACGACAAGAGAAAAGCAGCATGAACAGTGTCAACCAGACAAGAAAGCAGCCTTTACATGCTAACAAGTGTGTCTTTAGATTGTTGGAGAAAACAGCAGGATCCAGTGCAGCCGGTCTTTACCTGTGAGCCGAGGGTGCAAACCACGTGCCTTGCCACCAATATCTCTTCCATACGTTGATTCATTTGTCATCATTACTCACTCTATCCAGGCTGAGGTCAAGATGAGAGTCATAAAAGAAAAATCACGCTTTTGACTTGTGTGAGGATCCTGAAATGCCGTGAGAAAATATAAGTAGCAGCAGGAGGAACAAGCAACATTCACCCAGACCGGGAGACTGTAAAACCACAGTGGTTGCCACGTTGACAGCGTGAGTTTGTAAAAACATGCATAATGCATCAGTTATAGGAGAAGATGTTTGGACATTTCATTGTACTTTGCATCAGATATTTTCAGTAAAATTGCCTTTATGTTGATATTGGAGTCATTTTTTTGTAGTAATTGTTTGGTTTTTGACCACCAAAATTTTTTTGACATCTACTCTGTGCCTAAAAAAACCCCATTTCAAGCTGAAATTCAAAGGTTATTTTGGTGCTATTTTACCAAAATTGAGCTTTATATGGCCCCTGAACTAAAACGTGTATGACCCCCCAGCTGTGGAGCAGGAATATCAACATAATTACATCCAGGAACCACAAACGGCACCGTTTGCCAACAGAACATACTCATAATAAGCTATAAATCATGACCGTTTTGAAAAGTTTCCATGTTGCAAAGCTGTGAATCTATGTGTTTGATCTATGTTTGGAAAAACGTGCAAAAATTTAATTAGAGGAGCTCAATTAGATTATTGTGCACAGATAGACTTGTTTTTAATTTTGGTGTGTGTGTGTGTGTGTGTGTGTGTGTGTGTGTGTGTGTGTGTGTGTGTGTGTGTGTGTGTGTGTGTGTGTGTGCGCGCGTGTGCGTGTGCGTGTGAAATCTTTAAAGATAATGAATATAATATTGACATTAATTTACTCAGGATAATTATTTTAAACATGATTTTAAAAAGGCTCTGTACTATTGTGATCATATTAAATATTATATATTATATTATATATAAATTTAATTAATTTCGGAAAACTTACTTTCCTCCTCAAACCACAAGAGAGTAGTGTTGCACCACACACGGTTCATGATGAAACCATTTACATTTATGGGTTTTTGACAACACTGCAATCTCGAGTCCACATTATTTGTTTTATCGGTTGTTGCGTGTGTTAATCATCGATGAGTTCATTCATATAGTTTGCACAGTATTAAAATGATGGAATTGTTTAAAGTTTAGATTTCCTAAACAGAGGTGCAGTTGAATATGAGACCATTCTTTCAAATATCATTTTAAATAAGAAGTACTGATGAAGTTGAGAAGGACGTGAGGCCGCCCAGACAAAGTTACAATATGTGCGGTATGGATCTTATTTCTTAAATTACATATCCTGCTGGTGTCATCCCCACATGACTTGCAGACACACTCAATGTAGTTTCCCCACGACAGTCTTGCTTTAACGTTTGTATTGCACTTCAGAATTACCAGTAGTTACCCAACACATTTACAAAAACACAGAATAAGAGGATTGAATCAGGAGAAAAGTACACAAAAACTACAAATACCTATTACTTATCACACTTAATATAAATCGAAGTGCATGAAAATACAGAACAAAGAAAGTATGTGCACTCTTGGCACCCATGTGTAGTGTGGTTTTATTCATTCATTCATTTTGCAATTTGGTATTCAGATCTTAGTGCTGCGCTTTATTCATTTAATTAACTGTAACAGTGCGCCCTCCACTGGACATATGTGGAACGGCACTTTCTTCATGTCGACCCTGCAGAGTTCACTGATTTGTCACATCCACCAGATCCACACTAAACACCGTGGAATGATTTGTTAAATAAGCCGATAAATGAGCATGTACAGGTACACTGTACCTATGAGCATGTACGTGTAACAGTTCCACGTCCTGCACAATAAAATAAAAAAATAACAAACATATGTTAAACAGTTGTAAATGATGTGTTTCACACCTATGCAGGCGTTTCCCATTAGTTACCTAATTAGTCCTCTCTTTGGCACGAGGGGCCTGCGGGCTGCCTCTATGGCTCCTCTCACAGCAGCCGTTTTGACTTAAGCTCTGTCGGCGCCGTACAGGTGTTACCAATAACATTAACATGGCACCGTTCTGTTTGAGAGTCCCACTAAAGTCACGGCAGTGTGACCGCGAGTTGGCGTCAGCAACGCCGTGAAACGCCGAAAATGAGGAGCAATGCGCTGGCACCGCGTCTTCTCTCTGATTTCAGATGATTTCTATATCTTTGGTTAGAATACAATTGCGGCCTGAAACGCTTTTATGGCGGGTTTCGGTTACCTCCAGAAACTTTAAACCAAGTAACATTAACCAACGGGGGAAACTAAAAACACGTGTGGCTCTGCAGGGCCTGTGAAGACACGGCGGAAAGCATTTCATGCTGAGTCTTGTGTGGTTTTGATCATTGTGATGCATTCACTGACCTCGTTCTGTGCTATCTAACTAATTAGTTTTATGAAATTAGTAACGCAGCTGAAGTCACTGAAGTGTCAGTGAGCTTGTTGTAGTTTTGTTGAACAAGAAAAGCTGCTGCAGTCAAACCGTCCTGCTCAACTTGGCCAAAAGTTCCCACATCTTTGTGTCCGAATGAAGTCAAACTGGGAGCTTCCCACCGGGAAAGTGGGAGGTTTTAGAAAGCTACCAGAAGTGGGTCTGACATCGCATCAGGGGGTCTAGGGATTTATAACCCTCTTCTTTATAATAGACCTGCACTGTGTACGTGTAAAGCTTTATATCATAACAAAGGTTACAGGGATGGCCAGATGTAGAAAGAGCAGGCGAGTAAGAGCGCGACAGGAAGTGTACACAAAAGTAATGTGAAAAGAAATTTTACTCAAGCTTCACTTCATTTGACACGGTGACAAGCACGTTCGTCTGTCCTGTGGAGTCGAATGACAAAAGTAAAGCTCAAGACAAGTAAATACATGAAGCACCTCTTCTTGAGGACATGGAAATGCCATTATACTGGGAAATGGGACCTTCCTAACGTAACCTATTCAAATCGTCAGTCACATTAATATTAATCTGTATTATCATATCACTGAAGCATCCGAGCATGTTAGTAATTCATCACAGTAGTTGTTTTATTTGTTGTTTCTTGTCGATGTGTTAGATGCATAAATACGTCTTTTCAGGCAAACGCCAACTTCCAGATGATAGTTGAGCATAACGAGTGATGTGAGCCTTAATCCAGGCATCTCCTACACTGCTTTAGCCAATTCAGGGCCTCAAAAGCACGTTCTTGAACTGTGGGAGGAAACCAGAGTGTTGGGACACAATGCATAGTCAGAATATGCAAATTCCACAAAGAGGCCAAACTGAGGGCAGCAACTGAAAGTCAGATATTTTGCCTCAGTATTGTAGTCAGTAAATATATTGTAAGTCAGGGGCGTTGGACATAAGGCTCGAGGGCTGAAACAGCCCTGCAAGAGGCTCCAATCCAGCCGCCAAGCCACCGAGCAACTTTTAAAAATTTCAAAGAAAACATTGATTTTTCTTTCAACAAATTTCTCAAACGTAGCAACACAACAGTGAGACCCGAGCTGAGATATGGATGATACCTCATTGCTATCAAACCAAGGCCCCGTTTACGCGACAACGAATTCAAGTGTATCCGCAAAACTTTCTTCACTTTTGGGGGGGTCCGTTTACACGGCACCAGGTTGCGGATGCACTGTATCCACAAAGTTTTTAATCCGGCTCCCAAGGTGGAAAGATTCTTTCACGGTCGCTCATCCCTCCTGCAGAGACTGATGGAGGCTACAGAGCCTGTTACTGCGCATGCACATCTCTCCCCCTCCCTCCTGCTCATCCAGTTGTAAACAAACATGGCGGCCGCGTAGTGGTACGACCCGCGGTCCATATTCTAGTTTTATCGTCCAGATCAGTAGTTTAATAGTTGAGACTCACCCCTGATATCATCCGATGTGTCATCAGTCCATGCTGATGTCAGGTTCTCTCCATTTTCTTAACGTTTATAGTGTTTTGTTCTCTGCACACGTCTGTGTAGTTTCATAACAAAATCAAGCAACAGCGCCCTCCAGTGCCCCGGCATACTAACTACATCATTGTCTCTGTTTCCGCTGCTGCAGTGTGAACGCACTCCTTTTTTTTAGCGGATTAGGTGTTGTCACGTGAAACGTTGTCGTGTAAATAAGGCCTCAAAAGCCATGCTGTCAGGGTGAGTTTGTAAAAACATACATAATGCAACAGCTATCGGAGACTGTTCTTGGACATTTCATTGTATTTTGCATCAGTAGGTTGTATTAAAATTGGTTTTAAGTTGAGATTGTTGACATTTTCCACTGTATTTCTTTCATTTTGCAAAATATGGACATTTTCATCACGTATACTGTGCGAACAACACAGGAAATGAAATTTAAAGGCTATTATGGCACTATTTTACCACTCCGGCCCACTCAACATGAACCTGGACTGCATGTGGCCCCTGAACTAAAATGTGTTTGACGCCTCTGGTTTAAGTCCATGTTTTGTTTTGTTGTCGGTAACATGGAGAAGAAACAGCAGTCACTGAACCAACAGTCCAAGACAAGGACAAAAAGACCACTTAGAGCTTTTTGTTGATGTTGAATGAGCCTGTTGGAAAAAAAAACAAAAAAGAACTGGAGCGACCTTGTTATCTGTTTCAACAAATGACAGTTTCTTCCTCACATAAATTTGCTCCACTGCAAATACTTATGCCCGAGGCTGCTTGGTAACCCTCGTCTGAGTGACTTTTTTATTTTATTATATTTATTTTTTGCCACTTGAGGGTTGCCTGCTGAAGATAGCCTGCGTGGAATAATAAGCAACAGTGAGTCTGTCATCCGTGCAAGTGCTTCGCGTCGTCCCATCGTCGGCGAACCCCACAAGAGGGAGCAATGTGCACATGCTGTGGCACGCTGGCAGCCTCCAGCTGCAGCTGCACAGTGTGTGTACAAGGTGCATAGCAACCACCCCAGACACATCTCACCAGAAGAAGAAGAAGAAGGAGAAGAAGGAAAAAAGAAAGACAGAGCTCTTTGTCAGAAATTGAAAATGCTGTAATGGGGTTTCACAGAATGAAACTCCAGGAAGGAAGAAGAAAGTCCCACGAATACAGTGAGTCACAATGAAGACAACCCAAGATGTTTACCCCAACCAGAGGTCACCGTCACGTGCCGAGGCTTCTCACAGCGTGAAAGATAATGCAACGAGCAGAGTGAACTGAAGCTCAACGCAGGGCGTGACTTATTCAGAGGGCAAGAACAATTAACCCTCGAATAGTTGATTTAAGTACCGATTAACGTTTTCAAGGGAAAATGCAGCTTTATGAAAACGATACGCCTCCTAAGCTGTGGAAACGGGGAAAATGCGATTTTTTTCTGAAACACTGCTGCTGTGCATGCACACCACGGCCGTAGTAGATGGATCTTCTGCACATGGGCGAGTCGGTGGACAATAACAACAATGGCGACCTCAAGAGTGTCATGACAGAAGGTTTTCTCCTGGGACTTGGTGGTTTAATAGTTGAGAGTGGGAATAGCAATCCTTCTTCAGTGTGTATTCACGGACTGGCTTCATTCCAAAAAACAAACAGCACCACTAACTAGTGGCCCAACATGAAAACTACATTGTATTTCTACCATTCCTAACATTAATGGACATCATTTTCAAAATACTGTAAATGTGAAACTTTTCTGAAGTAGAAATGACAAATTTATGAGTTTTAACTTGATGTTTAAACGAGGCCTAACTTAAAGCTTATATCTCAATGGAATGGACAAAACATAAAGTATGGCTGCTAACTCTTGACTAACTCTAAACTCAACCTCTCCAGTTGATTGCTGGATCTTCTGTGGAGTTCCAGACTTAAAGGTTGTTTTTTTTATTTGTCATCTGCTTTTGGGATCCACATACAATTAAAGCATTTATCTCTTGACAGAAGACTCCATTGATAGCCTGTGACTATTGCACCTTTTACACTTCTGCTTTTACAATGACACTGGTGTCTTGATTGATCGTGACAATACTGTGGATTCAAGCGTGGCGCTTGCTTTACTGAGAGGAGTTTGCATGTTCTCCCTCTTCTCTTCTGGATGCTCCCAAAGCCCGACATCAGCGCTCCACAACCCTGACCTGAAGAAAGCAAACTCTGGATGGACAAAACCTGTGAGTTTTATCTCCGCCAGCTCCTTGTTTCTTTCATTATTTCTTTGAATGGAGGCTTGTGTGATTATGAGAGTACCTACCTGCAGAGGAAACACATAAATACAATTCATTATTCACAGTTTCACAAACAGTTGTGAGGGGATCCATTACTGTATGTGAGAGGAGGGCCACAGAGGCCCTGCATACACACCTAATCCGCAAAAAAAAAAGTGGGGGCGTTTACACTGCAGCAGCGGACACAGAGACAACGATGTAGTTAGTATGCCGGGCCACTGGAGGGCGCTGTTGCTTGATTTTGTTATGAAACTACACAGACGTGTGCAGAGAACAAAACACTATAAACGTGAAGAAAATGGAGAGAACCCGACATCCCCATGGACTGATGACACATCGGATGATATCAGGGGTGAGTCTCAACTATTAAACTACTGATCTGGATGATAAAACTAGAACATGGACCGCGGGTCGTACCACTACGCGGCCGCCATGTTTGTTCACAACTGGGTGAGCAGGAGGGAGGGGGAGAGATGTGCATGCGCAGTAACAGGCTCTGTAGCCTCCATCAGTCTCTGCAGGAGGGATTTGCGCCGTGAAAGAATCTTTCTACCTCGGGAGCCGGATTAAAAACTTTGTGGATACAGTGCATCCACACACTGGTGCCGTGTAAACGGACCCCCCAAAAGTGAAGAAAGTTTTGCTGATACACTCTAATTCGTTGTCGTGTAAACGGGGCCTTAGTAAGAAGGTTGTGTTTACAATGAGTTGCAGTTAATGAGCAGCAGCACGGCTCCGGGGCGTGTCTTGTTGTTTTGACCTTTGATGGCCCGCAGCCTTTTACCAGATGGAAGTGGCTGGAGGAGGTGATGCTCAGGACGAGAGGGGTCGGCTCTAATATCGCCTCCACGCTTTGTCATCCTGCCGTCGACGTACTTGGAGCGCTGGCAGAACACACAGCCAATGAGCTGCTCAGATTTCCCGGCTCCACTGGAGTTTGGCCTGTTCCTGTAAAGTCGGGGATTCAAAGCAGATGATGAACTCACTGAGAGCTTTGTAGGAGGGATTCACGAGGGCCTGTGGCCACCGGAGCTTCTCCTGTTCTGCTTTCTTGGGTTATCGAGACTCTAATTGACTCCACGGTGGAGGAGATTACATCGACATCGCCGCACTCTTTCATGCAGGTCTCGTTCACACGGCAACGTTCTGGAGTGAACACACAAAACCTCTGTTGCATTTTGGGTGTCCGTTTAAAAATTGCCACGTCGGTGTGAAACTTTTCGGAAACAAAAATGCGTTTTCACGTGGTTGTTCAAACGGGGGCCTCAGCCCGTCATGAAACCCCACCATGTTCATGTCGGGCATTATGATCTCCCCTCTCTTGGACGTGCTGTCAGCCCAGAGAGATTGAGGGTTGTGAGAACACCGCCTTGCGGTATTCCACTGACCATCTGGAAAACTGGCACATGTTTTCCGACCAGCTGACGTGTTTTTGTCAGTAGAGGGTGTGATCACACATGTCAAGTTTGGTCCGATTCAGGAAAACCTTGTGGAAACTGCACTGCGGGTGAAAGTGTGAAACGTGGGTGGATCGTCTGGCAGTTAATCAACGAGACCAAGATCATTTGAAGAGAAGATCTCAGTGCATGTTCAAGGTAACTGTGATGTGAGTCGAGATCATCCTGGATGCATCACAAACGTAGGATATCTGAACATACCAGAGATGATATGTTTGAGTGAGTGGCATCCAGCTGAGGCACTGATTTATTTCACAATTACAAATATATGAACACAATACAAGACCTGAAATCTGCAATTCAATTTCCAGCTTGTAAACCGACTGCTGTCCAGATGTTTCCTATCCCGTAACAGAATTGTATACCAAATTGTACCACTCATACAAATAAACAAGGTTTATATTTGACCAAAGAAGTTTTTTTTTTTTTTGGTTGTTGTATCAGAGAAACAGCCATTTGTGGTACAACTCTGTGTGTTTTAATTCAAAATACTACTGTGGAGATTCATAATGTAACTCAAGGTATACTAAATGTGGAGCTTCCAGCAAAAAATATCTCACTGTTTTTGTTTGTGAAATATTTTTAATCAAATATAACATTTATAAAATACATATTACATCACAGGGTCATGATTAAATTCGATATTATCTTATTTCAATGCACTCAATAATAGAGTCAACCTATGAGTTTTGTGCCATGCTGGACACACACAAAACCAAAGAAAGAATAAGTTTCGTCTCTGGGTAGAAAAAGAAAATCCAGTTGAACAAAGCGCAAATTTATTTGCTCAGCACTGCCTCCTACAGGAAGAGAGAGGTACCAACTTTCTCAAAACCTGCTTGTTTTAATTGCAGTTTTATGTCAGATTAGTGAGACTTAATGTTTCACAGACACATATTGGACACATTATAGCTTCTATGAGTGGTTCGGATAATAAAAATGTCTATATGCCTTTGCATATTGTAAATAATAATGAGAGAACAACACTATTGATATCTTGCAGAAATGACATACATGACATTCTAATGTGTAAACAAATCTATTCATTTCATTCAATCAATATTTGTTTTGAACTTTTTGGGATCATAGGCTCTCCTGACCGCACGTTTGTATGTTGTATGTTGATATGACTCACTTCCTAATTTCTTAAACTGTCGGCCATGCTATGGTATAATACCACCTAAAGTGCATTGTAACACAGTTTGCCTGATGTTTTTGCATCTCTTGGTTCCATGGACAATGTTTGTCGTGATCAGGCTGATTGAAACACGTGTATGAAGATGAATCAGTAATAAAAAGCTGGAACAGTGTCCTCTTCAGGAGCATTGGTACTGTGACGTTTCACCACCATGCGTAGGTGACTGATCCACACTCACTGCACAGGCCAAACATTTCTCATTCCTGTCAGAAGTGAGGGCGACCGGTCCAGGACCTGTGATATTTTTTAGTTATTCAAGCAGAATGAGGTTTATTTCATGAGGAAACATCCTGCAGTTTCATTGACATTACTTTGGGAAAACCAGGTTTAACTGATGATGACGATGCTTTGGTGGAGATGATTAGAAAAGATTCTCATCTATAAAGTTCTGTGTCTTAAACCGGTCTCCAGCATCCTGCTCATTGACTGTCAGCTCAGCAGGAGGCAGAGCTCAGACTCAAAGGGGGGGGGGGGGGGGGGTGTTGGATTAAAGCATAGAAGCAATATAATGAGACTTTGTTCAGGTTATTGGTGTGTCGGTACTCGTTAGCGAGGAGGGGGCCTTTGTCATCTTCTCAACGCCTCTCCGAGCGGAAGTCGGGTCGTTAGCATCCATTTTTCTCTTCAGCCCTTTCTGAGGACTGCTGTTTTAAATTCTCTTTCTCAGCTTGTGGGAAATGTTGTCTCCGCTCCCGAATGCTGCCTTTGTCTTACTAATGAGGAGGCCATGATCCACCAGAGCCACCAAATCTGAGCAGATTACAAAAACTGCCATTTTAATCCCAATAGTTGCTTACTTTTATTTCTCCGCCTAACAAATCCATACCGTTGGCGATTAAAATTGCTTAGTTGTCACTTATTGAGCTTTGCTAGTTGCATTTCACATGGAATACATCTGTTGCAATAAATATATAAAAGTACTTTAGGTAAATAAAATATCTTCTTACTTCTAATTGAACTATTAAAGAAACACAAGCTGTTCCACATAGTTGGGTAAACGTGTTAAGTTTCTGTATTCTTTTGTACCTTGAATGTGGACAGCAATTTTATTTTCCTAATTCATCAAATTAACTAAATTAATGGGGACTGTCAAAAAACATGCATATAAAAATCAAGTGTACGTGTTTTCTGCGGGTTTATAGTTTCGAGTCGTGTTACTTCTACGATATAAATACCTGACGGAGAGTGATTTCTTTAAACTGCCAATACTAAATCAAAGTCTGTCAACTTTACAACGCGTCATAAATAATGCAAAAGCCACACATCTTGAGTCCAAGGCAAACATCACGAGAGTACATCTGTTTATACAAGTAAAGGCACTGATGATTTTCGCAGTTATGGCGTGCACTTAATTTGGTAACATGAAGGCAGATTGACGATCACTACAGCTTTTTTTCATTTCTGACTTTAGTGCACACATATGGTCGTGTCGGCGAGCCAATAACTACCCGTGGAAAATGAATTTATATGAAGCCATCAAAAACACCCCGGTGAAGATTATTTTTGTCTCACCATGTGCGGATGCCAAATAGTGAGCTTGCAGGAAGGCAATATAAAAACGTTCCTACTGCCTCTTTGTACTCTTTTCATCTTTTTGCAGGTACTTCAATGGGGGGATTCCTCGATGTTTTTGGCTGGATCGATGAAGCCCGCCTGAGAATGTCAGACAGATGCTTCACCTTCCTGTGCCTGCTTCATATTAAACATCTTTGTTCTAATTTCTAAAGCCGGTTTCCCTAAACCTGACCTTGGTTTGTGCTTTGGCCTTCCCACACTCCCACTACATGTGAAAACCTATGTTGGGAAAAATGTCTCAATGTTTTCTGTTTTGGCGAAGGGTGTGTGTCTGCGTGTGTGTGTCGGCGCACACATAGTTTTTCTTTTATTATATACCAGCAGCTGCCTAAGACCATGAGGTCACAGCAGTCCCCAAATGCATCACCTCATTGTGTAAACACACAGCCATGTTTAAAAGGTGAGTCTCGGATGAGGGTGCTGTAATGTTTGGGTTTCATGAGGGCTTTTAGGGCACGTGGTGGAAAAATGAGCCCTCGATGTAGGCTGGGTTTTTTCAGTTTTTTTTTAGAAATGCATTATATAGCTGCTTGGCACAACTTTGGAGTTCTAGTAAAAGGCAGTTAGTCTGAATGGTACACCACCCATATGTCCTTCATCGTAATGAAAGTGAACTCATATTCTTCAATTCATCAACTCTTCTTTCATCTGTAGTAAACACACTAACAATTTGCTTCTCGAGTACAGAGGCGTTCCTTCACATTCACTTCCTAATCCTTGTCACTCAAGTTCTGACATCTTCTTCCACGGACAGCAGATAGAGTAAAAGTGAGGGGTTAAAGTGCAGCATCATGAATGAACACAAAATGTCATTGTATTAGTTCCTATAGAATCAGTATTAGTATTTTCCGTGAGAAGAATACAAAGTGTTTTGAGTAAGTCGTATCCATTTGTTATTACGTTTCTTAGAAGCAGAAGTCTATAAAAAAAATAAATTCTTGCGTTTATCTATTTAAATATTAGTTCTGTTGCTTTAAGACGGACACGGGAACTTCTGTTCAGCGATCTGGGTGAAGACTGAAAAACACAAACAAATGCTTGTATTGACCCACCTGGGATGTTTCTTTATTAAAAGTCTCATATTATGCAAAATTCAGGTCATATTAGTTTACTAACAGTCATTTGTGTCTCCCCAGCCTGTGTATGAGGCCCCGGCAGTGAAAAAACGTTGTCCTCTCCCTCACCTGATCCACTTTTTAGTGAATGTGTGCTCATACAGGCGAATCAGGGATTTTCTCTTCAAGACATCCTTCCACTCTCTCTCGTAGGATACTCACTTTCACCCTCCCACAGGTAGATAGAAAACTTACAAAGATTACTGACATACTGAATAACTTCAGTACAAAATGACAGTTGGCGTGAGCTACTTAGTACAAAACGTACAACCAAACTAAGTAACATATTCAAACATGCAGTATTTTAAACTAACCAATCTCAAACGTCCTGCTGCAGCTGAATTTCATCAGGAGCTTCTCCTTCTGGGTCAGATTGTGGCATCTGCGCGAAATTGTTGAAACAACTTTATAATTTGGGTCCTTTAAAGTTGCACCTGAGCGCCGAGAACTGGACGATTGATTACATGTCGTTTTAAACAAGGACCTTCCAGGAAATAATCGGGTCGGTGAGGAAGAAAATCACAGTGAAAGCATGGAAGAAATGACACGTAAAGACGTGAGCAGGGTGACCCAAACCCAAGGCCTTTCTTTGTGTCCTGCGTACTCTGGGAGTGTCTGATTCGAAACAGTCTGATGATGAATTCATGGAGGGAGCTCCTTGGTTTTCTGGCAGCGAACACCACAACACAGGCAAGCCACACAGCTGTGAGACACACAGGGTCTCTCTCTCTCTCTCTCTCTCTCTCTCTCTCTCTCTCTCTCTCTCTCTCTCTCTCTCTCTCTCTCCTCAGACACCCACATCCCTCCCCCTCTCAAACCTCACAATACTTTCCTAGAAGCATTACCTCACACCACATTAGGCAGAGCCGGAGGTATCACCTGGGGAGTGTGTTTGAACCCTCTATCTACCATATTTGTATGTGTGTGTGTGTGTGTGTGTGTGTGTGTGTGTGTGTGTGTGTGTGTGTGTGTGTGTGTGTGTGTGTGTGTGTGTGTGTGTGTGTGTGCGCGCGTCAGAAAAAAGCAGCTGCTTCTAAAACATGTCTGTTTAAAAGTGCCATTGAAATAGTACTGGGTGGAGCGCAGTGGACTTAATCCCCCTTTTTCTCTTTCTTTCTTGGAATTTTCATCTGCGTCTGCCCGCAACATTCATACGCACACACACACACACACACACACACACACACACACACACACACACACACACACACACACACACACACACACACACACACACACACACACACACACACACACACACACACACACACAGATGAATTAGATCAGTGATTTCTTGTTGCCTTGTTGAGTCTGTATCCTGCAACAAGTGCACGTGGGGCTCTGCTTCCAACAATATCACACAACAAAGCAACACAAGATGTTTCTGCTTCGGCTCATTTGCAATAAACTACAACCAAGAGGTGTTTCATTTCAATTCCGCTCTTTTCTTCTTTTTTTTTTTTTTCTCCTTTTTTTTTAATAATATGCTTGAATCTGCCGAACATTGTGCAGAATGTGACTGCCAGATGGGAAAGGTGGGGGAAGTATTTACTGGATGCTCTTGATGATTGTGACCTCCGCTAATCGTGGTGGAGATAATGCGTTCTAATAGTTCTGAGAAGAGAAGTTAACAAAGCATGAAATAAAGAGAGTGTAATTCATCACATTATGACTGCTGCTGCTCAGCTAAACATCCTCTTGGCCGATGCTTCTTGGAGTGGTTGTGTATAAAATCAGTCAAACAACCATAATTTAAATTTCAGTGCTTCCCGTGGCCCACCCAAAGAGACGAGAAGAATGGCAGTGCTTTCTCTTAACCTCGCTCACGTCTCATTCTCACTGTGATCTTTATTGTCGGCATCTCGACTCGTTCGTGCTCATGCCAGCTTTATCTTCTGGGTCTCCAAGATGAAACAAAGCCGTTTTCTCAGTTGATCTTGTTCACCCCAAGACGCCAAGCCCCGGCAAATCTGAGTGTTTTTAAACCCAATTTTACTGTTTTTACAGCAGACAATCCGAGAGCAAAACCGCCATTTTCATAACAACAGCCGAGCAAGTAGACATGGAATCTAAAAAGCAGCAGTGGACCAAAGATACGACTCTTGGCACCGAGGTCTGCATCCGAGGTGCAGAACAAAATGGAGGGAGCCTTTCGGACCAAGTCAATTTTTGAAGGAATACAGTGGGAGATGGCTGCAGCGGGATGCTGACGATTAAAAAGAGACTACAGAGACCAGAAAAGGGAGCCGGGACGAAGTGGCAGTGGTCGGCCCAGAGAGAGTCTCCATTTTTATTTACTGTAAGAAAACAGGGCTCTAAACTCTGCTTTACATTGCTTATATACTGTATATTCTTCTTCTACTGGACAATGAAGGACTACTGATCGTTTAGTTTGATCAGAATTATTCGTCTGCTTTATCACAACAATTATAGACACACAACGACAAAGACGAAGATGTAGGATAGAGACATAAACGCATAAGGGTCAGGAAGAGACGGGGGAGTTAAGGAGGGAGGACCTTCACGGGGTCCAGGTCCCATGCTATTGGAGAGGTAGTAATGTGAAACAGAAGACGAGGGACAAGATAGACCAACTCGGGATGGTTACGTACCACAGTCCCTCCCCATTGAGTTGACCAACCATACTGGATTTGATTGTTATCCACGTATAAAAACTGCTAAACACAAAAGCACATCGTCCATTTCTGGGAGATAGGTTGCCGTCTAACAGCTTGCTGAGGAGAAATTCCAATCAAAGTTCAAAAGAGAGAAGTTTGTCACATAAACCAAATCAAATCTCTTTCAGATCTTATGTGTGCATCTATATTGTTAGATTGCTGGAATAAAGGTCAATTTCCGAGAAACATCTGGATCTAAGCCTCTCTCTAACAAATTAGCATTTTCTGTGCGAATCTCTTTAAAAGGTCAGAACATAACTGGTTGTCAGATCCTATTCAGATTTTCCTTTTGCCCTGGCTCAGCTAAGTAATTGCCACAATGGATATTGTGTCCCCCCCCTTGCAGATGCAAATAGAGATAGCGCAGTAGGTAATCAAGATCTCCTGCAAACAGCTGCAAGCAACAACCGCAACGTCTGCTCCGGATAACATTTTGGCAAAACGTGTGACTGCTTGCAACACTGAGCCACTGATCGATGAACTCATACTAATAAATGCCTTTCAGAAATCAAGGAACAGCAGCTTTTTTTTTTTCTTTTTTGGGGGGGGAAATGCTGGTCACCACTTCAATCAGTCTCCACAAAATATCCCTGCACCTGACCACGCCCCTTTTTAAGAGCAACACACTCACGGGCGCACAGATGTCAAAACGGCAAAATAAGCATTGGAAGCAGAGTTGGCTCTGCACGAGGAGTCAGTGTCGAACCAGCCCAGACACTTACACTGCACTTTGTGCCGAGTTTATGATCTGAGTTTATGATATGGCGCTGAATGTTTTATAAATAGCCCATTATTCACAGCATAAATGTTACGGAGGAGGATGAAGACAATGTTTGGGTTTTTTTTCCCCTCCCTGGCCTCTTTGCAGCAGTTTCTTTTTGTCAGTGTGAAGGACCAGCTGTTGGAAAAACCTGTACGGTTTTAAATCTTTACAAGACAAAAATCCTTCTCTTATCATAAAGATTGCCACACCTAATATTTGAAGAGCGGTCAGACCGACTATCACATCTATATTTTTATAGTTCATCCATGAGGAATAGGCCATGTGGGAAAATGTAAATATACCAAATCTATCTCGCTCTCTACTCTCTACTAAAAAACACACTTAAAACTTGTTGGTCATGTTGGGCTGCTCGTGGTTGTTGTTGTTTGTTCTTGTACTGAAATGACACACATAGTCAGACGACAATACGCTATCAACATTAACAAAGGCGAGAACACGGACGTTCGTATGGACAGACAATGAAGCTGGATGCTATTCCAGGTGACTGTCGACTATAAAACTACCAAGTCCCAGGAGAACATGTGCTGGAAGTCATGATACTCTGGAGGAGAACATTGTTGATTCTTCCATCTACTTGCACATGTGCAGAAGACCTCTTTGCTCCAGCCGAGGTGCCCATGCGCAGTGGCAGTGTTTCAGGAAAGTTGTTTTTTTTCCCCAAGTTTCCACGGAGACAGAGTTGGAGCATTTTCAAAAAGTTACACATTGGGAGCAGTTTCCCAAAAGTTGCGTTGTCAGTGAGTCATTGAGGCACAGTTGGCGTTTAAATGGGGCCTAAAGCAACTACAGGAGTTTTGGGGTTTTTCACCAAGAGCTTGTGTCAGCCTCGATATTCTTAAAGTCCAGCCGTGGCTGATATGAATGTGGGCAATACTTTTAATAATGTCCAGCAGTGCTGATCGTTGATGTCGTCCCAAACCCAACTCTAATTAGGTTTCTGGTTTCAGTACAAGCTGAGGTGAGTTCTTGACTTGAATAAACTAAATTTTTTGGCATCAATATGGATTTTAATAGTATTTGTTGACTTCTATTCTGATTTCCATAAAACTGTTTGAGACTTCATTTAAAGAATGTTAACTCCCCTCGAGTTAAAGTTCATGTTTCTCTATTTTAATTGTGAGGAAGCTCTTATAAGGCCCCGTTCATGCAACGCTTTCAAGTTCATAGTGTCAGGACTCCATGTCTATGTTCTAATTGACTTGGTCGTTTCATAGTTGACAGTCATGTGTGTTCACTTTCATTCCACAAAAACAAGTGTTTTCATTTGTAATGTTGTGTACATTGGGCCTAAGTCACTTGTTCTGAGGGATCTTTCTAGCACCTCACCATTGTTTCAGTTACACTGACAGAGGTTGTGTCACTCAGAATGACCTTTCCACTGGTCTACAGGTATAATAACAGACTGAGCCTGTGATGTAAGCACACGTCAACTATGTTTTTGTAATTAATCTCACTGGCCAAGACAAAATTCCTGCACTTTCTACTTTTATCACAAGGTTGAAAAGACCAGAGGACCAGAGGACAATAATGGACAAAGTGCTTTTGTCAGATTTGGAAATCCGAAACTGCAACTTGGCACGTTTAAAAGCACAACAACATGGCAGCCCACTTTGTAAAACAGCGCTTCCCACTCAGCCTTCTCGTAAATATCAAGTTTGCAGTGTGTAATATGTGCTCGCCCAGTGGATGTGTGTGTGGTCAGCCGTTTTCATGTAATTTGCAATATCAGTCATCTGCATGACATGAGTGATTGTCCCGGGGAAGATTGCAGTGACTCTGGCTGCCGCGCTGATCTGGGACCTCATTTAGAAGCACATTTGCTCGAGCAAAATGAGGCCTGAATAGGGTGTAACCTCCAGTAATTTCCATGCAGAAGTCACAATTTATAAAAACAAACCTTAAGGGAGAATGTGTGGACTGGTACATCAGCTCTGACTGAGAAGTACACTTTGGAGACAAGGGGAATAGGCAACACATATAATGAGGTGCTGGATTGAAGCCACACTGCCTATTTGTCACAGATACAACATTACTTACTGATCTCTTTACATTCGAACCGGTGGTGTTACTTGTGCCATTCAGCCAAAATCCACAAACACATTCATCCATTTTCAAAATGTTCTTTTTCGTCCAAGTGTACATCAGGAGAGCAAAAGGGCAGTTTAGACTCTGTACAGGTCAACTGGAGTACATTAATGAAACCAATCCAGACACAGTTTAATCCCAACCAGAAGTGTTGCTTCCATTAGGTGAATGTGTTTACCAGCGCCCACCATGCACTGAAATACTAAAATCAAACTCAGTGGTTTATCACTTTTCTGAGGGCTTAATAGGTTGAGTGTTAGAATGATGTCATGCGTGGCAGATGGAAGGCTCTCACAGATATTCAGCATGGCAATAAGTATTAAGTGCTTTTCACATCAAGCACAGAACCTAGTCAACGCATCTTTCAACCAGAACAACTTAAACCGGAAGTCTCTTCACAGCTGTTCTTTTATTTACAGAACCCTGATTTCTGTCTTCTGGGAGGAACTGGAAATAGAAATGTTGCTCTTTCACAGCAGGGGCTTGTTGAGGTGGTTTTAAACATTTCAATGGGACGTCCCCTGGTTGCCTGGAGTGGCCTTCTGGGAGGATATATAGAATATACAGTATGTCTCAGTTAATGTGGGAACGACCCACAGGGTCCCAGGACACACTAGAGGAAGTTGTAGAGGACAGGGATGTCCAGACTGCTCTGCTTTCCCACCGCCATTACCCCATGTAGAGCAAAATGGTGCCGAAGCAAAGCAAAGATAACTGTGATGGCAGTAGGACTGACAGTGTGTCCACACATTATCAGATTGTAGACTGTTCTTATAAACCAGTGAGATTGTAGTTCAACAATAAGACAAAGGGTTTTATAATTACTGATCCCTACTAGTTGTGTGAAAGCAGAACATTAGAGAACATATGAGCACTTAGAAAATCACTATGAAAGTCACAGACTATTTTGCTGCTCTTTGCAGGAATTCTCAGCACAGTGCAAAGCAGGCTAAAATGCACAGGGCATTTTCAGGATTTACCTTCGGAGCATATTTATCTAAGGCCCTGTTTACGCGACAATATTTTAAAGTGAAAATGGAATAGTGAAATGTGTTTTGAGTGTCTCTTTACATGCCAACGGGGCTCGGAGCCACTGAAATCAAATTTTTTGGGGAAAACGGCTCCCAAGGTGGAACAGTGTCAAAACTTGTCTGACTCTGTCTCCATGGAAACAGGGGAAATGCTACGCTGCTACTGCACGTGCACACCATGGCCATAGTAAACAGTTCTTCTGCACGTGCATGGGTAGATGAGCAATAAAAACGTTTCCCTCAAGAGTGTCATGACTCCCAGTCCACATTCTCCTAGTTTTAACGTTAAGTCACCATATTAACAATTCAATTTAGTCGCCTGTCCATACGAATGTCTGTGTACTCGCCATTATCGATACTTATGGCGTATTTTTCTCTGTGCATATTTGTGTGTGGTTTCATTGCAAAAACAAACAACAGCACCCACTAGGGGCCTAACAAATAAATGACATTGTTTTCAGAATTTGTGCCAGTTACGTGTAAATGGTCATTGTTTACAGGACGTTGCTGTGCAGACATAAAACTTTTTTGAATTGAAAACGCAAATAATTATACGATTTCACTTGAAATCTCGTGTAAATGGGGCCTAAGACCTACAAACCGTACAGCCAAACCACCAAAAATTGCCTAAAACGGAATGACATCAGTCAGGAAGGTTTCTTAACTTAACTGTTAAGGTAGCTGCTGCCTCAGATGTCATGTCGCCGCCTCCATCATTTAATGTTTTATTTTTCCTGTCGCAGTACTGAGGGGGCCTGTGTGTGTTTCACGGTGACGGTGTCATGACGTCTGCTGGTGTTAGGGCTGAACCCAAGAAACGGTACGGATACCCCTCACCCCCGCCCCACCAGAACACTCGGAATGACTCACTCACCTAAACACTCACATCCCGAGTACACTCACACACACTCGCACAAACATGATTCACCAGAAATGGGTCTGCGGGGGCAAAGCTGGACTGTGGACAATCAACGGCTGTTGTTTTGTCACTTACGGCAACAGTTGTAGGTCAGCTGAGAAACGATGACTCAGCGAGGATGTTTGGGATGCATGGGTGTGTTCTTTTTTTGGCTGATTGTGTATGTTTAAATATGAGGCCGTGTGACTTTGCATATTGAAGTGCCCCAGGCTACACCATACTACAAAAATCCAGGACTTTCCTATGCACATACTTACAAAGGCATGGGCATTAACATATTTTTAGTGCAATATTGTTCATGTGCAATTAACATCTCGACCTGTGCAATATTACAAATCTGCTTGCTTTTAAGAAACTACCCTTCTTATTTTAATTAATTAACTTATTCATTTATTCTCTCTCCTGCCTTTTATGTATCGCTCTTTGCCCAACTAATTCCCCATCGGGGATAAATAAAGTTTTTTTCTGATTCTGATTCTGATTCAAAACATGATGTGACGTTAGAATTGTGGATTATAAAGGATAGCTTTGAATTTGTTGGAAATATGGTTATTACATTAGGGCATTTGTTCCACTTAATAATGGCATTGTAATGAAGCAAAAGGATTTCAAGTAGTTTACTGGAGTAACTCTTCCCGATGCTCAATAAAGAGCTGCAGCAAGGAAATCTGAGATGTTTGTATGAGTCAGAAAATGAAATTGTGTTTATTTCCAAAGATGAATTTGGCTAACCCTTCAAGATAATGCAATTATAATAATTGAATCACACCAAGGAGCCAAGCCACAATTCGTCACAATGCATCCATACCGAGAAAGGCAGACGTATGGTATGGGGACTCATGCAGTTCACGCTGTCGGATTGATTTCAGTTATTTTCTGTTCTTGTCAGTTGACTTCCATCACATCTCCTTGTGCTTGGTACGATTGTTGATATGAAAAAATATATATACTTGGCTCATGTAGCACATTTTCACCACCTCAGTAGTCTCAGAGTGTGTCACAATCACATTCACACACTCACACACCACTGGTAACAGCTGCTCCAAGCTCACATGCTGCACCTCCACTGAGAGCACTTTGGGGTTCAGTCGCGACCGAAGACACTGAGGCACTGTAGGATGTGAAGACAACCCACTATTCATGTAATCTCTCAATTGAAAATCAGTTCTTGAAACGACTGAAGAACAATGAACTGAAAGTTTAACCCAACATAATGCAATTACAACAGCTTCTTGTTTGGGGGCGCTATCGCCTGAAACGAAAATTGACCAGAGAGGAAGAAAATAAGAAACACGGCTCATTCATTGGTCTGGACCGATGGTGGAAGGTTCGCCCCTTTAACCACGATCGGGAATGTCCGCTGATAGTCCCTGACTCGTTCGCATCGTACATGAACCGGACCTCAGTTCAAATGAACTGAGACCCACATTTTCAAGTGGACCAGAGTTCACTTGTTTGAGCCGGTTCAGGGGAGCGTTCACACATGCCCAGAAAGTCCCAGAAGTGAACTCTGGTCCGGATCAAACAGGGCTGGTGTAAACTTGTGCTTTAAGTCTTTCTTTTTGTCTTGGTCTTGACTGCGTCTAGGGTTAAGTACTCTCGGCTTCAGCCCATTCTATCACCTGAACCACCGTTGAGTGTTTGATTGTCTCCATCCAGTTCTTGATGTTTTATGCTCGTTGTCCAGTTTACTACTGGTTTGAATCATATTGTACCTGAATCCAGTGGTGGACTTCTTTTCTCTAGTTGATGCAGCATTGTCACAAGTTATAATTTCTGAATCATCTTCACAGAGAAGGCCTGTGACTTAGCAGACGCTCTTCCAGTGATATTTCAAGATATTTGTGAGGCACTGCTCACCTCTACAGAGTTTCTCTGGTGAAAAGCAAACACTAAAGGTCTCACTGCTGTTTATGAGTTAAAGGATCAAATTTATTTACTTGAACTTCATATTTGCTAACTTCTGAATCACGTTAACTTCGTTTGGCATCGACTGTGGTCAAGGTTGCTCAGTGAGTCATCTCCTACCTAGTGTTTACATGTGTGTATGTGTGTGTGCGTCCGTGACTATGCTATAAAGCAGTAATCACACACAGTCCATTGACTGTATTGACGAAGAGCCAAAGAGTTTCCTTACTTTTTCCAGCCTTAGATATATACCCTACCTCCTGCCAACTGTCTTTTGGGATAGGCTTCTGTTCTGCGATTCAACTGGGAATGAAACAGACCACGTTATTACTATTCAATGCAGAAAACTAAGAAAATCAATCAGGCTTTCATATTTCTTTATAATCACATGCATACACATCAACATAAAAGAACTCCAACACACAACCGAGGAGCATAGAGGACTGCTGATAGGAAATGTATTTATGTTTACTTATCAAGTGGATGAAAAGTGAAGTAGTTCTGCCTGAGGGTTCAATATATAGCAGGAGTTTATGAATCACAACACAAATCAAAATATTAGGTTTATGAGTGTTAACAGTATGACTTGTATGTTAATTTATGTGGAAGAGAGGCTAAAGCTTTAGTGACATGTAAATCTTTACCTTAACTTACTAAAGTTAAAAGTGGCTTTCTTTAAAATGCCTGCTATAGTTTAGTATACACAGTAGTGGTATGCCCGCCTACAGCAAAGGGGTCAAACATATGGCCCGTTGGCCAAAACCAGGCCCACAAGAGGCTCCAATCAGGCCCGACACACCATCAAGAAAATGGTAGAAATGTTAATTAATGTTAAACATTAATTAGTTTTTTTCTTTAACAAGCTTCTTATAGGTAGAAGACACAACACAACACTGAGAGCTGGGCTAGGATATGTACCAGCTATAGGATAGGTTTTTTGGGACAGTTCATTGTGTTTCACAGGAGAGGATTTCATTAAAATAGCCTTTATGTTGAGATTTTCCTTAGTAATTGTTTATATTTGTGAAAATATACATTCCCATCACGAAGGCTCTGCGCCACAACAAAGAAATATTCAAATTCAAAGTCAAAATTCAAATCAAGGTGGAATTGGATTGTATGTGGCCCCTGAGTTAAAATGTGTTCCGACACCCCTGGTTTAAAGTGTCACACCGTACATGTATGCCTTCTGTGAGCACGTCATCATTGAAGTTCTATTAACCAGCTGCATGCGAGTTACAATTGAGAAATCCTTTGAGACTTTACCTCTGTTCACATGCTTGGGCAGTGAACGTCATGCAGCATTACTTTGCAGCCTTTGATTTGATAACATGTGGGGTCAATTGTGACAATGCGTCATGAGAAACTGTGTAAAACTGTGTGCATGTTTTAAGATGCTAAGCTTTTACGTCAATATTCTTCCCACAAGGATAGATCGCCCACAAAACCCTCCTGGTCTATATTATAGACAAGGGCAGAAAGAGGTCATGGCTGGACAGATGGAAGGGGAGTGCATACGTAAGGATCCACTAAGCAGGAACTACTACTGTACAAAAGACCAAGACTATAGGGGGCCTTTGTGGTTAAATGTTCAAAGATTCATTTTTGTAATCCCAATGTGTTTATATCCGTTATTTATAAACTACTTTCCGTACACAAAATGTAGCACAAGGTGCTTGACTTTGTTTAACACAGAGCCCCTCCCATCCCCCAAAGACCTGCCCTCAAACGGTTCACATGGATCCAAAGACAATGTGTTTTACTTTAACTCTGGACTGATAACTAAAACTTGAATCTTGTCCTCTGCCATCTAGGATTTGGTTTCTTATATGAGGTTAAAAAAGGCATTAATTATCTCAGTTTCATATATATACATGGAAATATCCAGCTGCTTGTCATCTGTATAACTGTGATAGTTGATTCCATGAATTGAAATTGAATTGAATTGAATGACAAAAAACGATCAAGTGAAAGCATTTATACGTTAACAAGTGGAGGGTTCAGGATTGAGCCCTGGGGCACACCACATTTTATTTCCTACATGCCTGAGGGGCATCTATCTATACTTAATAAAAATGATCAATTAGTAAAATGTGGGGATAGATCCACCAAGACTGAAATGTTGTTTAAGTACAAACTGCACCTAAGATCCTTTATGATCTTTTACAGGGCTGTCGCTCTCCTATGGGCCGTCGTAAAACCGGATTAATGTTATTCACAAACTTTCTTTCTCGTTAAAAAGACACGTGGCTGAATAATATGAGCCTTATCCCTGCTGCTAGTCTACCATCATTATTATTATTATTTATTTATTTTTAACCATCATTATTTGGTGGCAGTGGACTTGTAAATCAAATACTATGTTGATTGATAGTCTGAAGTGTGGGAGAACACATTCAACACTCCTGAAAACAAATTAAATCGTTTGCAAATTTGTGATTTTCTCATCTAATTGATCAAATATTAACTTGTCTAGTTCTTTATAACGTTTGTCACAAGATGTCAAAAGTGTGTGCCTTTGTCTTGTCATCTGGGAATTTGTGCAAAACCATCTCCTCTATTTTACTCTTTATTCTCTCTTGGATATGTAGACAGTACAGCGCTGAGCCAGCTATGATAATGTTTGTTTCCACTGTGGTTTCAGTGTTTAGTCTAGAAGAACACTCAAGCTGGCATGTAATTCTATAGTTTGAGCATGTCACCATGCCAAAGGGCCGTTTGTGCTACACGTTGAAGTTGTGCACTGTAAGAACCGACCCCCGAGACACACACACATACACACACACACACACACACAAAAAATACTTAACAATCTGCTGAAACCATGATAGAGAGAAAGATGGTTCGGGATAATAGTAAACAACCAGTGCAAACTTTAATCATTTCTGATGATTATGCTTTCCGGTTTGTGCAGAGGATAAAAGCACGGATGTCTCTCGACTTAATTCAACTCCTGGGAGACTGTGCGGTGTTCCCAGGTCAAAAAAATAAATAATAAAGTATTGTTTCCAGTGGTTCTCAGACTGACCTCGAGGATCTCTGAATCATCTGCTTGAACCACAACCAGGAGGTTGAAATTGTTGGCATGTCACAAGAACAATCAACAGGTGAATCATGAGGTTTTCAGTCTTGTATGGGAGTCCAACCTGTGTGCAATGTCATAATCCCATCTGTCATCACTCATAAATAGATAGTGAAATACTTGGAGTAGTTTGTAGAGTCTGATTCAATGACAAATCAAACTGATGCTGGTAATATCTATAACATTGGAACACCAATATATAGACTTGGGGTGCCTAAATCTCCCCTGGCTCAGTGATTGGCTTAAAGTCAGCTCTGGTTTGTTCTTGCATGTTTCCATGAGATGTTGAGATGAAGACAACAAACTGTGAGTCTCTGATTATTAACTCACATCTCTTCTATTTTATCGTTTGAAAGAAAAAATTTGGCTGAGAAGCTGCAGGTCAGGTTCAACTTTCTCCATTAAAGTTATTTTTAAATGCACACAAACAGAAATGTGTTCAGAATTTAGCAAATGTGTCCAGGTTTGTTTATATTATACGTTAATAAATGTTTAGCTGTGCTCATATCTATTAATAACTAAAATTCTAAGAGCTTAAAATTTTGTATTTATTTTTAAGTTTATTTTTTAACTTTTTTTTAAGCTTTCTTTCAAAGCATTCTAAAATGCATTGAAAGATGGATTGATGTGTTGTTTGAAAATATACCTGATATGCCTTTTGTTTTCCCTAAACTCAAACTAACTTTCTTTCTAACTAATTTAAGGTAAACCAGCCCCAAAACAATAAAAGGGTCTAATGAAGCATCTGCTTGAATTTGTATGTATGTTCATAAAAGAGTCTTAATAAGTGCTCTCTGTTCATTAGTTGTTTAAATGTACACTAACGTCATCGCTGGGGGCCTTTTTCAATCTAAAAAAAAGGCAAGATTGTTGTATTGTTGTTTATAAATGCGCTGTATTTAAATGAAGTTAATATTGGCTTAAATTGAATAATAATGAACAGCTAACCTAAGAAACTTATCACCAGCCGCCACTGCTGGTGAGAATAACCAAAGTAAGACAGACTAAATTATGTTTTTCAAGAGGAGGTGAAAGATAAATCATACTACAACAACAATAAATAAATCACCAAAGTCATTTATTAGCCCGATGTCGCTCATAGGTTTAACTGCTCAGTGGGTCCAGGAGGATTTTACACTGAGTTGTGCTACATGCTACATGCTAAAGAGCTTTGTGGCTCACACACCAGCAATGCCACATGCTACATGCTACATGCTAAAGAGCTTTGGGGCTCACACACTAGCAATGCTACATGCTACAGATGATTAAAGTATGAATGCTACACGTATTAACAGCAAGCTGGACTGTGTGGCGGCACACAGCGAGCTCAGCCCCTCGGTTTACAGTCTACAGTACAGAAAGCACAGCGCGAAGCGTCGACGCAGAGGCTGTGCGGAGGTGGTTCACAGCAACACTTAGCCTTCGTGTATCATTTGGAGTCTAAATTAAGCTTAAAAGCATTATTAAGTACTCATATGGGTACTCAGTATCAGCACTTGTCCTTTAAAAAAGTAAAATCGGGGCATCCCTTGTTCTCAAACACTAAGGAAGAAGTAGCTGTTGCCAAATAATGGAGTAGCTTTCTTCTGTTAGCTTGTAAAACATACAGGACTGTCTCAGAAAATTAGAATATTGTGTTAAAGTCCTTTATTTTCTGTAATGCAACTAAAAACATGAAAATGTCATACATTCTGGATTCATTACACATCAACTGAAATATTGCAAGCCTTTTGTCGTTTTAATATTGCTGATTATGGCATACAGCTTAAGAAAACTCAAATATCCTATCTCAAAATATTAGAATATCATGAAAAAGTATACTAGCAGGCTATTTAACTAATCACTTGAATCGTCTAATTAACTCGAAACACCTGCAAGGGTTTCCCTGAGCCTTTAAAAACACTCAGCTTGGTTCAGTAAACTAAATCACAAGTATGGGGAAGACTGCTGACCTGACTGCTGTCCAGAGGACCATCATTGACACCGTCCATCAGGAGGGTAAGACACAAAAAGAAATTTCTAGAAGAGCAGGCTGTTCACAGAGTGCAGTTTCAAAGCACATTCACAAAAAGTCTGTTGGAAGGAGGAAATGTGGCAGGAAACGCTGCACAACCAAGAGAGAGGACCGCAGCCTTAACAGCATTGTGAAGAAGAGCCGCTTCCAGAATTTGGGGGAGCTTCAAAGAGAGTGGACTGAAGCTGGAGTCCAGGTATCAAAAGCCACCGTTCACAGACGTGTCCGGGAAATGGGCTACAATAGCTGTATTCCCATGGTCAAGCCACTCCTGAACTCAAGACAACGGAAGAAGCGTCTGACTTGGGCTATGGAAAAGAAGCACTGGACAGTTGCAGAGTGGTCCAGAGTCCTGTTTTCAGACGAAAGCAAGTTTTGTATTTCATTTGGAAGTCAAGGCGCTAGAGTCTGGAGGAAGGCTGGAGAGGAGCACAATCCAAGTTGCTTGAAATCCAGTGTGAAGTTCCCACAGTCAGCAATGGTTTGGGGAGCCATGTCAGCTGCTGGTGTTGGTCCACTGTGTTTCATCAAGTCCAGAGTCAATGCAGCTGTGTACCAAGAGATTTTAGAGCACTACATGCTTCCATCTGTTGAAAAGCTCTATGGAGATGATGATTTCATTTTCCAGCATGATCTGACACCTGCCCACAGTGCCAAAACCACCAGTAACTGGTGTACTGACCATGGCATTACTGTCCTCGATTGGCCTGCCAACTCCCCTGACCTGAACCCCATAGAGAATTTGTGGGGTATTGTGAAGAAGAAGCTGAAAGACACCAGACCCAATAATGCAAATGAGCTAAAGGCCGCTATTGAAGCATCCTGGGCCTCCATAACACCTCAGCAATGCCACAGGCTGATTGCTTCCATGCCACGCCGCATTGATGCAGTAATCCCTGCAAAAGGGTTCCCAACCAAGTACTGAGTGCATTAATTGACATTTTCAAACGTTTGATTTTGTTTTGCTGTTATAAATCTTTTTTTTTTTTACTTGGTCTGAGGAAATATTCAAATTTTTTGAGATAGGATATTTGAGTTTTCTTAAGCTGTATGCCATAATCAGCAATATTAAAATAATAAAAGGCTTGCAATATTTCATTTGATGTGTAATGAATCCAGAATGTATGACATTTTTGTTTTTTTAATTGCATTACAGAAAATAAAGACCTTTATCACAATATTCTAATTTTCTGAGACAGTCCTGTATACTGTGTTTAAGACAAACAGAAACAAGTATTGGTCCACAAACTACTTTAAAGTTATCTTCTCCTGTGTTTTCAGACCAACTGTCCTGAGCTGCGGCCGTCACTTCATTACTTCTTGTCAAGTTTGACTTCAGGGACTGAAACCTATCATAGTTATCTAGAACGTTTGTTTGCTGACTTTTCTTTACTCCCAAAACGAACCTATTAATCCAGAGAGAAAGTCAGACTGGGTTCCTCGTGTTGCTGGTTGTTAAAAAAAACAAATAGCCTTGTACACACCCAAATACACTATGTGCTTTTGGCAGTTTTTCCACTTGCTTTCAACAATAAATATTTTTTGAACACAAGATGTTAAAAAAAAGTCGGCATTTTATTTCGAAGGCTGCTCTCACAAAACTTCACAGAAAAATGCTTCTCTCACATTCACTAACAACTAAACACTTGATTCATATTATTTCCAGGGGTCACGATTGCACTTTCGACAACAAAAAAATAAAAAATCACCTGAAAATAGTCCAACCAATTATTAACTTTATGATGAGGCACATGCAAGTAATTACTGCGCTCTTTTCTTTCTCCCCTCTGAGATACATTTTACAGCCAATGGAGTTTAAATAGGAAAAAGCAAACACTCAGTCCCACTCTTCAAAAAAGTTAAGTAAGACTCCATTTGGACTCCTTTCAGGTGAGAGAGAGCAAGGGTGAGGTTCCCAAATGGATTTAGTGCCTTTCTCTGTTTCACACCATTGTTCAGTCGTTCAGTGAGTAGAGGACGGAGAGTTTATACTGTTACTGAGATTTTTGGGAAACTTGCTTAGAGCTTTCTTACACAAAATTTAGACTCATCATTGCACGTTGGACTGTGGGGAAAAAAAAACAATAAAAAGGGAGAACATGCAAACTACCCAGAGAACGGCCTTCCAACCCCAAACATTCCCACTATGACAAGAGAGTGCTCGCCACTACCCCACTGTGCCACCTCCTTCCAGATTCCAAAAGTTATCATTCTCCTTCAGCTTTTCCTCAAAGTATTTGCTAAAATTAAAATAGGCCCGTGCAAGCGAAAGGGAAGCCTCCTCTCCGTTCTTATCTCGCCAAAAACTTACGCTTTCCATCCTGCGGCTCAGCACAAAGAGAGTCTTTGTTCTGAGCCTCGGAAACTGGATTTGATATCAATGTATGAAGGGAAATGATAAAAGGAAAAAGCATATTAGAAGTGATGGTAATTCAGGAGGGACTTGAGAAAATGGGACGTTTGAAATGTTGTTGAAAGCTTGAAAAGCCGTTTGATTTGTTGCACAACGCAGATCACAGAAAGGTCCGGTTTGCTCGGTTCCGTCCACGCCATCTGACTGAGGGAGGAGACTGGTTCAAACCCTTTGTTGCTCTTCTGTTAAATAACCCTCCATGATCATTAATGTCAATATTTTAGGGACGGGGATTAAACATTTCGCGTGCCATTAGAGTATTTAGGCCAAACTAAACCCATGAACAGTCACGCTCCTCTGTTTCTGAACTTCATGTTTTCATTGGAACAAACTGTCCATAGTTAAACACCGTCAATAAACTTTCATCGATTCAGCAGTAACACGGATTGGAGCTTCTTTCAATCATTACATGCGGTTTCGTTTTGTTTTAACTGTTTGACTCCAAGGAGAAGCGTACAAAATGTACCCTGTGGTGTAATCTGGCGTGAGCTCATTGCCGTTCAGTTTGTATCAGAAGATGCTCTCAGGGACATTTGAGTTATTTACAGAGTGACAGTACTCTGTTATTGCCTGTTCCAAGACCGTCAACTTTAGTAGATGAAACGGTGCTGATGTTTTTGCTTCTTAGAGTTAAGTGGCCCCTTTTAGAGGTACGTACCGGTTTTCTGCCCACTTTATTCAATCTGCTCTCAAATGCCAGTAAGACTTTGTTGGAATGGGTCAATACCTTATGGTTAAAGACCCTTTGTCTAATGACCTACCTTGAAAAGTTTTTTCCTATACGACCATGGTGCAATTACTAGTTAATCATGTCGCCAGTCCATCACAGAGAGACTGAGGAGATCAGCTGAGCTTAATGCATGAGTATCCGGAGAAAACCCACACATGCAAACGCCAAACAGAAAGGTCCAGCCTGGACTTTAAACTCACGAGATTCACACTATGAGGACAAGAGTGCTAACCACTACACCACTGCAGTAAATCTACTCAGCTAACGATCATCAGACTTACAGCATTATATTGAAGTTACTCTGCCAGCACCCCCACGGAAAAAATAAATAAAAATTCAGGACGCAGGAGGTTTAGTTGTTGATGAACACCTCTAATATGTTTACAATACCTTTCTGAAGGAAATTCGTCGTTGCACTCACACAGTATTTCCAGCATTAGAATTGTATATGTTTGCTGACATCTTGTGGTGACGGTTTATTCTCTGTGCAGAAGAAATACCTTTCGTGGGAAGAATATTTAAAAACTAATTTCTGGGCTGTAAAACATTGTGTTTTAATACGATCTATAACAATTCCACAGTATATAGTGAACACCTCATTCATTAAAACCATCCGCTTTTATCACAAGCTGACCACAGAGTGCAGAGTACAGTAAGTCAACCATAGTTCTCATTCAGTTCATGAATACGGGAGATGTTCAGACAGAGTACAGCACACTTTTACCCCGTTTACAAAACATTTCAAGTTAAAATGGATCTTTTTGCATTTTTGCTTCAGAAAAGGTTTCGCGTTTACACAGCAGCGTTTTTGAAAACGATGTCTGTTTCCGCAGAAACAGCAGAAACTCTGAAAATGATGTAGTTTTCATGTTGAGCCACTTGCGGGTGCTGTCGTTTGTTTTTGTTATGTGACTGTCAACTATAAAACTATCACGTCCCAGGAGAACATTGACACTCTGGAGGCCGCCATTGTTGTTGTTGTTGTTGTTGTTGATCATCTACTTGCACACGTGCACAATTCACTACAGGCGTGGAGTCCATTATGGAAAGCCGTTTGAGCATTTATTTGATATCAAACTTAAGGTCCATGTACTAGTAAGCTCTTTGTCCTCACTAGTAAGACAATACCCCACACTAGTAGAACAACTAGGGCACACTAGTCGAAAGACTGTGTCTTACTAGTAACGGTTTTTCCACAATTAGTGCCACTTTTGGCCTACTAGTGTGCAATGAAACCTCACTAGTAAACCACTGTGCTGCACTAGTAACACTACTAGGTCCAACTAGTAAGCATGAGTCACTCACTAGTAGCCTCCTAGACCTTACTAGTAGCACTACAATGCCCACTTGTAGCACCAAAGTGGGCAAAAGTGGATCTGGTAGTTGAAAAATCATTACTTGTAAGACACAGTCGTTCTACTAGTGAGCAGTATTGTCTTACTAGTGAAGACAAAGAGCTTACTAGTACATGGACCTTAAGTTTGATATCAAGAATATCAAATAAATGCTCAAACAGCTTTCCATAGTCCGAGGGCAGTAGCAGCATTTCCCCCGTTTACATAGCGACGGCGTTTCCAAAAAGTTCCACTGTGTGAGTCGTTTCCAAAAAGTTGTATTTTTGGTAAACGGACCCCCAAAACCTGATTAAAATTTAGCGTTTGTTGAGAAGGTTGTATAAACTGGCCCTCAATCTGCAGCATTCCTTGATGAACCATGAGAACGCGTCGCTGCTTAACTAACCGACACAACAAATCCACATTATTTCAAGCTCTGACGGGTAATTAGTGTGACTTGAAAACATAAAGCTCTGTTTTACCAACATGTTGCATTTGGCACTGTCAAAGAGTGATACCGCGAGTGAGACGCCAGTCTGGCAGAGAGACAAAAAAATAAAACCAGTTTTACAGCAGATTTTCCATTGCAGAGTCTCCATGAGACTGTTTGTTAAGAGCAGAAACAGCCGTCCTGAAACATCTTGTACTTTCAGATCAGATGATCCGAGTTCTTCTAAATGCAAAGTTCAACCCTGTAGGTTTTTTTTTTGTTTGTTTTTTTTTTTAATACTTCCTCCTTTATGTATTTTCACACACCATACAAATGCTGAGTGAATACTCCAGCCACACTCTCCAGTTTAGTGGGAGATGTGAGAGCAGCGGGTCCTCGGAGGAGCCATCACACGGCGCAGACACACAGATCTTTCCTGACAGTCTCGCTCTCCCAGCGGTTTCCATACAGCAAGATTATCTTTCAAAGCCAAAAACGGCTCCAGACAGAGCTTCAAGGCTGCTGGACATGTCTCTCACGCTCTTTTTTTTTTTCTTCTTCTTTGCTCACGCGGGATAACCTCTGGTAATTGTTTGTCTTGTTTGGACTGCAGAGGACTTTGTCAAAATGAGTGATGAACACAGCAAACAAATTGCACAATTTCACTGTAAGGTCATTTGGACAGCAACGTTTCTTTCTTCAAGTTGACACTCATCTATACCTGTTATTCATTAAAGCTGTCTTTTAAAAAGTACTATGGGAACATTTCCAGGGTCCCTCCGAGACCTCGGTGGTGGACAAGTTTCAGGAAAAAAACAAGAAACATACATGACATTTTATATCAAAGGATTTTATTTCAAAACTTCGTAATACTCTGAAGAAGTATCCACACGGTAATGATTTGCCTTGATGCAGCAGCAACACATTGTCTTTGAACAATATGATGCACGATACTAAAAAAATATCTTTTTTTTTATTATTAATCTGTTCCAAACATGTCAAACATATCAAAACACACACGCACACAAACGTGCACGACAATTCAAAGTACTTCACGAAGGCAAAAAACTAAAAACTAAATTACATTAAACCTTCAGAAATAAAATGACATGTTAATAAAATAAACGCACATTTAAAAGACAAGGCAATTAAATCCGGAGAATAAGTAGTAAAGAATTTAAAGTGAAGCAAATGAAAATGCATTTAGAATCGTGACAAATCAGAATGATTACAAAGAGTGATGTATTAAAATGATGAAAATAACCATAATGAACTATAATGTTTTCAAGCTTGATTTAGGTCGACAGTTTTAGCAGACTTCAGGAAGTTTGTTATAAATGCTGCCCAATGTACACATACATATCTCGACATAAATACTGATATACATCCTCAAAGAAATGAACAAATGACATGTATATCTAGTTTAACTTGTCTGAAAATGAAACAATTTCATGAAAAAAAAAACATGCATATTTTGGATCATTTTTGAACCAAATAAATCTGTTTTATGTCGAGATTCATTTTTCTCAACTTTCATGCCACAAACCAGGACAAAAAAATATATTTTTATTCTTATTGTTAAAGAATCGTTGGCAACGTTTCCCCGTCACACAAAAAAACTCCTTAAAAACAAAAAATCTGCCGATCTCAAAACGTCATGCTGTAAAAATCTCTAAGTACGTGAGTTAAAAGAGAGAAATACAGTGGAGATCAGACGCTATTGTTGCTTAGATAAAATGGCACTTTTCCCTATCCAAAGCTCCTCAGATCTTTGTTTGACTGGTTTGGTGGACTGCAGTTCGAAGGAACATATAGGAAATTCATATCGTTTTACAAACAGCAGCCGACCACATTCCTCAGCACAAACAGCCCGTCGAAGCAGCACATCTCACAAGTGTGTTCAATGGTGTTGACGTCAGGACGGCTCCGAGGTCATTCCTTTGTCTCCACTCCCACACTCTAGAGGTGTTTCCCTGAGAAATCCCACCCGGAGGAGGCCAGCACTGTCATCCTGTAGGATTGAGTTCAATCCCAGACTGTGGAGCTGTTTGGGATTGGCTGCAGAATTTCATCCAAATATCTCTGCCTTTAGTCTTGTTCCCATGCAAGAATTAACAGCAACAGAAATGAGAAAACCGTGAAGATTTGACAGATTTCTTTCATGGTTGTTCCTCAAAAAATGTGGAACCATTTAAAAGAGAAATTTCAGCTGTTCCAATAGGGTAATAGCTATTTAAGCACTAATTTAACCAAAAGCAGAATTCTCTATATTTTGACTGTAGTTTATCAAAAACCAAACATGTCTGCGATTAGAAATGAACAAGGGCAAGGGACAAATACAATACAACAATCCTGATAGAATGTAAATAATAATACAAGACATACCAGATAGATTCACTTCCTGAAATCATAGAGTGATACGTTGGAGCCAAATGTGACCCGCAGGAGGCCCGGATCCGTCCAAACCACCAAGCAAATTGTAAACATTTCTAAGAAAACATACTTTTTTTTCCTCCCACAAATTTCTTAAGAGGAGCAAACAACACTGAGACCTGAGCTGAGATGTCCCTGGTTCTGCCATGAAAGCTAGTAAATGAATTCCTATCAAACTAGCCTCAGAGCCCTGCTGTCAAGGTGAGTTTGTAAAAACATGCGCAATGCAGCAACTATAGCAGAAGTTTCTTCAACATTTCATTGTATTTTGCACCAGAAGATTTCTCTAAAATTGGCTTTATGTTGAGATTGTAGTAATTGTTCAGTTTTGCAAAAATATAGACATTTTCATCACGTATACTCTGCGCCTCAAAAAAAAGAAGGGGTCATATTATGCAAAATTCACTTTCTAATGGTTTTTTCAACAGTAACATGCGTCTCCATACCTGGTAATGACGCCCCAGAAGTGAAGAAAATGTCCTCTCTCTCCCTCGCTTGGTTCAATTGTTAAAAAGTGTGTTGCTCCAACCAGCGAATCAGAAATCAAACCCTATATAGTGTCATCGGGGGTTTAGCCAATCCCAATCAAGGTAGGCCCTCCCTTTGACCCTCCCACAATTAGGCCGCTCTGCTCTGGCACATGGCACCACGCGAGGCAGTACGTCCTCCTATTCCCTAGATGGGCATGTGTGGGTGGAGCCAGTCCAGCTCACACAAGACACAGCAGATTCTGAATGCAGCTCCTATGATCCAATATTCAGATGGAGGAAGATCAAGGAAAAGCTGGATTTGGGGAAAATAAAACGTTGAATACGTCTTTGGACCAACAAGACGGAGCTGGATAATATGACCCCCTTTAAGAGGTATTCTGGCACTATTTTACAAAAACCCTCAACACACTTGAAATGAAGCATTGGCAACGTTCACGTGTGTTACTTCACTCGTTAATTCGGTGCAGATTAGTTAGTTCATCATTTTTTCCACGTAAACAAATAAACTAACCAGCCACATTAACACTGAGCTTAGGTGCGCGGGCCATGTATTATCCATTTACGTAGTTTTGCATATGTAAGTATTGTTTACACGCTCTTCACTGACGTGTCTCCCATCATTTTCTCCTCTGAGATATTATCTTGAGGGGAAGTTAATAAAACACATAAGTGAATGAGTGCACATGCTGAGGGGTTTAGCTGCTTTTTTTTTTGTGATTCCCGGTTTCGACAAATGTTTGCAGGTTGCTTTCGCTGCATTCATACACCTGCAGGTGAGACTTTGCTTCGTCTGCAGCGTCTGAAGGAGGAAATGCTGAGAAAGCAGAGCTGCCGCGATGCGGTCCTTCAAAGCGCACGCTGAATCTCACAAAGCACATTTCAAAAGGTTTACGCGGAGCACCAGCTGCTCGGCTTCGTCTTCCCTGTTGTCGTCTGATAGAGGAGACATGTAACACAGTGACTTGGTGTTTGATGATCAATGCTGAAGCTCGGCGGCTCCTGTCGTGATCATTTCAGTCGCCTTGAAACCAAAGAAACACGACTGTGATCCAGACGTTCTCTTACACTTTCCTCAATCTCTGATCATTTGTCCCAGTTTTTTTTTGCCATTTCTTCATATTGAGCAGAGTCTGCATGCGTGTTTCGGGCGTGTAACAATTCATGCTGTCCTTTTTTTTTATTTATTTATTTTTTTCCCAGTGTATGTGTGTGTGAAGAGAGAAGAAAACGTCCTGTCCTGCTGGGAGGAGATGGGTTTTGAACATGGTCTCTCCTGATGTCACACACACACACACACACACACACACACACACATGCTGGTGGAGTTACAGCTGACGAGCATCTGAAGCTCCTCAGAAATACAGAAACTCGTGCATGCCAGCGCACGTGTGCGCGCGCACACACACACACACACACACACACACACATATAAAGTTGACGTGCTTTTTCAGTCCTGCAGGAACCAGGAAGTCCCCTTGTTGTCCGTGGAAACATCTGGAGCACATCCCTTAATCCCAGGTTCCCCTGGCAACAGTAAATCAACAGCCAGCCCACCGCCTGCCCTGAAACAGCGCTGGACAAACCCTCCGTCCTCCATGAACGGGAGAAGCCCGGCTTTTAATCCGGTGACAAAGTCTGTGTTCAATTCACACTTTTTATTTATTGTTCTATTTTATTCCTCTCGATTCCACAATAGTATAAGTAGCTTCATGGTACACCTCTTAGGCACCATGTTCCCTGCTGGCTGCACTGGTGAATGATGTTACCGCGCACATTACTGTACTTAGCACGCGTAAGCTACGCAACGCGCGTGGTGACGATGATAAAAAAAACAAACCCAGATGTGTATTCACTTGAAACGTTGTTGTATAAAGGGGGTCCGAGTCTGAGGTCTGAACCTTCCTGTGTGCCCATTTCATCGACTCTCCTCTCACACTCACAAAAAGCTATATCTGATTGGTTTTCAAAAGACTTGCAGGCAAATTAAAAAAAGATATTAGAGATTTATTGAACTATCAGCTGAAACTGTAGTAACCTCGTGTCGGGCCTGAGCCCCCGACTCATCGCCTCGCTTCTTCTCCAAGCAGAAATCAGAATAACCACAAATGAATCCCATGAATAAATAAAAACATCTTTTTTTAAAATAGATCCCCACTGATGTACTATTGGACACATTGTTCCACTTCACCTCATCTGAAAGCTCCTAATTTTCTGGAAAATTAAAACGAGAGCCTCGTCCCTGCATGCAAATGACTGTAAACATTTCAAGAAGAGTGTGTTTGATATGCAGCGTCACATTATGGTTGACATTTAACTCCATAGTGGCATTTAAATCCAACATTATGACCGAGTCTTTTTTTAATTCCAGCCCGTTGTCAGTTTCCAGGCCAGCACCTCCGATTCTCGATGAGCAAACGACCATGCATACATTTACTGTGGTGAGTTGTTATCTCACCCTTCTAATCACCACTGGCAACAAATGTGGATACTAGAACTGTTAGAAGCTCTTGTTATTTTGTGGATGTGGGTAATGAATTCAAGTTTTGAATAAAAATTAAAAGATTATCTTCTCTAACCTGTAATATTGTTCTATAACTAGCGTGAATGGTCACATGACCAGGTAGGTTTACTTCCTCACTGCACCATGAAGGAAATGTAAGCCAATCTAAAATGTGTAGGTTCCCTTCAGTATGCATTGCCAGGTTATATTGGACGTAATCTAATCTAATCTGAACACACTTGTAACTACTGGTTCAATGGAAAGAGACAAAAAAACCTCTGGGAATTTTAATACAAGGCCACCAGGATCCTGATGAGAGTCCAAAATATTTTCTGTTTACAAAGGCCTACGACCTCTAACTCTTTTCATTAATATATTCTACCAGCCTTGTTGAACCCTGATTCTGTTCTATTTTATCTTTTATTCTTAATAGTATGTTTTTATGCTCCGACTTGTAGCGCTTTGAGATTTTCTTAAATGTCAAGTTACAAATAAAATGTATTATTATTATTATTATTATTATTATTATTATTATTATTAAAGTAACTGTGGAGTACCATATATGTCACCACAGTAGGACAAATAAATGTATTATGCTCCCAAAAATGATAATGGAATCAGTTAGGATCAATCAGCCTAAAAGAATATCTATTTTTGTTTCATTTTCTTTCATTCAAATAAACTACTGTGCACTAATTTAGACTGCAAGTTGGCCCAATACCTTCTGCCTTGTCAAACTCCCTCTTTAGCTTCACAGCCGTGTGAAATAATATTTATTTGAAGACTATCAAACGAACATCTATCCAGACTACTGCTGCTAATGGCTCTAATCTAAGTATGTGTGAACGAGAAGGGCAGAGGCTGGGAGGACTTTATTACAGATTGGATTGTGGCAGAGTTTCAACGACTCCACCACTTCTTCCTCAGAAAATCAGCACATAATTCCCACAAGGGTTTCCTTGGCAGACAAATGCAACTTAACAGCTACTCATCATCACATGACACGTCCGTTTAAACATCCGTCCCCTTTGAAAATCGACACACCAAAGAGCCAGAGCGCAGGAGCAGCCATGCCTCAGTTTGCTGTCCACAAATCAGTGATGCCACGTCTCTTCCCGGTTCTCCCAAAACAAAAACGTGCTGCTCATCCAACGTAAAATGTTATTTTTTCTGATATGTCTCACACACGTCGTGACAGGAAAACTTCCTTTTTTGCCAGATTGAAAGCTCATACCCATATTCTAAAGAGGATTCGACCCATCTCAGGGGTTAAATGAGGATGTTTTGCGTGTTTTTCATTAGAGAAAATTACAAATGTGATGATTGTCAATGCTAATTTGATTTTGTTGAATATTTTACAAACCGCTCTGGAGAACTGGATGACGAAAAGAGCAATGTGACCAAAAGCTCATATCCAACTGAATATTCATGTTGACAGTAGAGAATTAGGAAATGATACGCACCCTCTTTACAAAGAAAGAGAGAGAGAGCGAAACAAAAAGAAAAGTCCATATTAAAGGGTTGATTTCTTCCTAGAAGCATGATTATTATACAGACAAGCGTGATACCACATTATTTTTGGCAGCCCATGATAAACACTAGTCTGTCAGAGCTCCTAACTTTGCCTAAACATTCCTAACAGGGAATCTTAGCTTCAAAGTGATTTAGGGAGTTTCAGCTTGTTCAACTTGTTGACATTGTCCACGAGGAGCATTCATTCTTTTCAATGTTGCTGCGACTCAGAACAGTCAGCAGAATCCCCAACTAACACTTGCTTCAAGTTATTGTGGTATTTTAAACTGGAAGTCTGTCAGTAAAGCGAAAACTCCTTCCTGCAGGGTGTGCAACGTACTTTATGTCGGTCGACTGTTCTGTGTTGAGTTTGGTTTTTTTTAACTGAAATTTCCCATTGAAATCACCACTTGGTTCTGTCACTACTGGAAAAATGGTCCATGTGCACATTAAGTCTAATTGGACAAATTGCCCTACATTCATGGCCAGACACTTTTCAGGGATTTTGAGTCAATTTCCACTGCAGGTGGGTTAATTGCATTGAAATGTTGTTATCAGATTAATCATGATGATAGATTAATCATGATGATAGATTAATCCACGCTAAACCGTCAATTTTGACAGACAAAGAAATAAGACAAACTTTAGGCCCAGAGAGCCAAATGCATTAATTGTGCAGGTTTCAACAAGCGAGATGAGCCTGAGAAACTCCCAACAAAGGGCTACATTTTTCATGGGAATCCTGATGGAAAGCTCCTGACAAATTAACAATAGCAGCATAATAAAGAAGGTTTTTTTTTTAATATGTAAAACTCAATCTGACTGAGCCGTGAGAGAAATGTTCTAGCAGTTATTTGATCTGCTTCATATGTTGCACAATCGAAACTCTTTATAAGGACCACAAGACAAATAAATTATCCCTGTGGTCACAACTTGTAAGATTTAGTCGCATACTTCTGTGGCAGTCGAGTCAAGTCGCATCAAATCTCCCACAAATACATCTGTGACCGTTAAATGGTCATATTTCAATTTGAATGAATACATTTATTGTTTGGACGATTCTTCAAACCTTCGCAGAAAGATGAGAAAGGTTATGATAAAGATTGATCAAGAAAAAAAAACAGAAAAACCCTCCATCTTATTAGGCCATGTGGTCTTCATCTGCACATTTGGAAAGCCCTTAAGACAATTGGAATGATACAGTTTTCTTGAATGGATCCAGCATGATTACCGTTAATTCAAGATAACTTTCGACCATGAGAGAGAACTGGCAGACGTGTCGAACGTCATCTTGTCATGTTGGAGGTCACAGCTGTTAAACAGTGTTGGAACGGTGTTGCCTCACTTTAAGCTTCTCAGCTGCTCATCGTCCTCACCTCTCTTCGTAATCCTCTTCGCTTCGCTACTTCCCTCTCCTCTGTGTCTAATTGTTCAGGTCGCGTTTGCGCCGTTGTATGACACATTGACACTTCCACGGTTTACAACTGGAAATGTTTATCGCATCAAGAAGCCTTTGAAATCAGATGTTTATCAGATTTATTAGACGTGATCTCACACATTGGAAAATCTGAAGGTCACAGATGTGATGAGTCAGTTTTTAAATATTGAGTCAAAGAACATGGCTGTCCTGGGGTTTTTCTTTTCTCTCTCACAAATCATTTTTGTTGCTTGTTTATAAAGCTAAAGCAGTATGTTACAGGCATTTGATTTGCAGAAGGTTCCTTTGTGTTTTGTTCAATAAACCTGTAATCCTTCAGTAAAGTCAATAGTACTGCTTTACAAACCCAGCAAACGAAAGTAAATATGTACATAATCAAAGAAAGTTGTACGTATTGTACGCATCGTTTGTCACGGGACAACTTGTGCCTTCATGAGTCACAGGCAAGTGGGAAAGGTTCAACTTCTGAGTGGTTGAAAAATAAAACTAAGTGTTGTGAACCTGCTCTTCCACCATGGGAAACGTGGAAAATTTGGAAAATTCAGTCATTGTACATAATGGCATTTGCTTGTTGCAGTTCTCGATCAAATATACAGACTTCGGTCGGTTTGAGAAGATGTAATGAATGTCCAGGAAGATGTGTTCAGGTAAAACCCATAGAAACAGCTGACTTTAAAAGCATCATTTCATTAGTGTTTTTTTTTGTGTTTCTGTGTAAACGACGCAAAAACGATGCGTTTTCACTTAAACTGTTTGTGTAGGTTTGTATGAATGATTTTGGTTTTTACCAGCAGGATTCTGTTGTGAATGTTTCCAATTCGGAAGTGGGAAATTCCCAACTGGTAACTTTATGGGTGTGGAAATCATTTTGCCAGAGGGCGCCGTCCTGAATTTACCGTACCGTCCGAACAGACAAGATAATCACGCTAAACACCTCAAGACAGGCCAATGGTGAATATTGCTGGCGGCTTCTCACAGAGCCACACTTTTAAAACTTCTGCCAATCCTGTTATTTTCATTTAATCTCAACACTGCCTTGTTGGTACTGAAACATTTGGTTCAGATTTCTTGCTTCCAGGAGACGGGACACAAATATTGATGGAATGTATCTCATATTGGGTATAAATGAGCCTTTAATGGTTCCTAGTGAGCTCCATCAACCACATAATTAAGCTCCATCAAGCCGTCGTAGCTCGCACCACACACTGAGCCAAATGCCCTTCCTGCCACAACAGGGACTCGGAAAAAAAACTTAACCGGTCACAATTATGTTGGGAATTTAAGATGTAATTGTAAGAATGAGTTAGTAAACTTGTTCCAACTATTCAAAATGGGCTTTGTCACAAAGGCATGCAAAGTTTTAAACTGTTGGCAGCAACAAGCGTCAGTCATGACACATGGCTCATTCGTGCGTGGTTAAGTGAAGCCAGAAAAAAAATAAAACTCAATTAAAAATAAAAATCAACAAAGGGAAACTTTTAACCACAAGAAAAATAATGCTTCATCTGAAGCTCCCGGGCATGTCTCCTTTACCAATCCAGCAAACGGTGGAGCTGACGCCGTCCCGTCCTGTACATCTGAAGTAATTAAACCGAAAGTGCAAAGGAGAGACACGACTTCACTCAATTTCATTAAAACACATTTTGTGTTTCCTGCTGCTTCTGCTCAGTTTACGTTTCAGTCCTCGGGGACTCCATGGGTTTTTTTAGAACCCGGGTTGCGGTGATTGTTCCCTGACTTGAATAAAACCGAGCAGAATGTGTCCCTCGATGTGGTGTCATGACGCTCTGCTGTCAGAATGTGCGTGCGCCGCGCTCTCCTCCGTCGGAGGGCTTTCCCAGGACTCGGGATTGTTTGCTGCTGTTACAGTTGTTTCACTGTTTATCCCGTTGGGGATTTCTGCTGCTCAAACACATGGAAAACACCCCACCCTCATTACTCTTTACTATCACGGCGCTGGAGACATGCTTTTAGTCTGGAAGTTAGGTGGATCCTCCTTGAAATACCTTCAGTATGGAGTAATACAAGCCGGCTTTGACTGAGAATTCACACATTTGGACTGATTGTTGAGTTTGCCTCCTGCGTCTGAGTTTCTTTAATGTCCCCAGACTGTTGGGATCTTTATCACTATTACCAGAACCTGAGGTGGTCATCAGGCACACATAAGGAGACCCTCCCTTACAAGAGTCAGTGGTCCTTTAATCAGCCCACACCGGGGAGTGGTCGAATTCAGTCAGGCTTTATTAAATTAGAGCGTGTTCACCATGGGGTTTGGAAAGCGTGTGTGACACAAGGAGAGGACACAACAAGAGATGAACGATATAAAGAGAGAAAAAAGGTGCACATGGGCTTGGTTTAGGCCCTGTTTACACGGCAAAGATTCATGTAGAAACACATCAGATAGAAAAGTTTGCTTCAGAAAAGCAATATTTTGTAATAAAACCATATGCATGCAGGCATGCAGAGAACACTATGCTATAGTAGACCTATACAGTGCAACTCCCCCCCTCAAGAAATAAAAAAAAAGTTACTAAATTAAAGAATAAACTGCAATAATGTCCAACATGCTTATGTGAACAAACTGGGCCTTGAACTGGCTTGTGGCGGCCATAGCGTTCGTGGCGGCCATAGCGTTCGTAGCGGCGTCGCTTTTTGATCCTTCCATGTCAGCTCTTCCTGTCACTGTGAAGCAGAATTTACCCACTAATAGTGAGCGTGAGCTGGGATTAGACTCACTCTGGTGTGTGTTGTGGCCTGAATTCAACATCCGCTCAAAGGTTTAAAGAGAAGTTCAGCAATAATTCCAACTCCAGAAGAATGAGGGACCAAACAGTCTTTCATTACTCAATATTCAGACAGAGAAACTGCCACAGTCGTTTCTTTTTGCCGGCTTTAACTGCAGCAAGTTGTGAATTTCTTTTTATTGCGCTCAACCACCTTTGATAACTTTCAAAATAGTTTAGCTTGTTAAACGTCTTCTTGTATCTGATATTTCACGTAATAAATCTCTTATTTCACACATTTTAACAACTCCAGTCTGAATCATTGCTTCGTCACTTGAAGGAGACGTTTGGCTTTAATATTTTCAAATGAGAAAACGTTCATTGAACATGGAATAAACATTTGTGTGCATTTGTATATACATTTCTGGGTATGTAAACATCTCGTGAAAATAATCATCATATCCAACCTGGGACAGGTTAAATTACTTCCTTGCAAGCCTCCTTAACTTTACATTTTCAGAAGAAAGTCTGGCCATGTCATTAATAAGAGGAAGATACAGTTATTTATTGTTAGTGTTTAAGGTGAAATATAAATTAATTGTAGCAATGGATATAGGATTACTGAGCCTCCTACGACCTATGACCACATTTCAGTGCAAAACATGTTTTTTTGGACAATTCATAGCTGTAATATGTAAATTGATCTATTTCCTCACTGTATCCGTCTCATTTGATGAACTATATTATTTCAAACAGCCATTGACGTCAATATTAGAAAAAGTACTTGAGATATTTGAAAACCAGAAAACAGCAGCAGTCTGTCAAACTGCACAGAACACTTCTAGTTCATTTCTAAAAAGAGGTTTTTATTGACCAAAAGAAACATTTCAACTTTCGGTATTTTCTGTCTATACAAGAGCCAAAATACTCTGTTAAGGCCACATTTACACGACAACGTTTTTAAGGGAAAACTGAAATGTTTTGGGTGTCTATTCAGACACACACACACACACACCCACACACACACACACACACACACACACACACACACACACACACACACACACACACACACACTGTCATATTTCCAGCTGTGAACTCTTCTTCAGGCATCGAGGAATCGTCATGAGATTTAAGAAACAGCTGCTTAACTTTCTGTCCTTTGCACACACACACACACACAACAACACACTCACAAACACACACACACACACGCACACACACACACACACGGACACACACTCGGCAATGTGAATTTACATAAAGAAATCACCGTGGATCTCTTCGGGTTGCAGCCACATCTGGGCCTGCCTCCACCAGCTTGTCTTCACATCTGCCCCGGCTCTGACTTACTGTAACAAAATCTCTACTTTCTTCACGTTTTATTTCTCAGATAAATCTTATCCATGTGGCGCTATGGCACCATGTTACTGGGAATCAGGTGAAATCTGATGGTATCTACGGTGCAAAGACTTTAGACCCTTGAAATTTGCACTCAAAGAAGGATTGTGAGTCAAATCCAAGACCTGGGTGGCCCACTTTCAGCCGTTGGGACACCAGATGTTTGAACTCTGCCGCCGTTGAGTAAAATGAACGATTTCACTCGCCAGACAAGAGACAATCAACAATTAGACACTGGATAACAGGATTATACGCAGACTTGTGAGAAAACCAGCAGCTTTGAGAGCCGGTGTAATTTGAACTTTTTATCAAAGACTGCTCTAATTCTCTGTGAGACTTTTGCACACATGGGACTTTTTAAAACAATTAACCCGGCTGAATGAGGCTCATTATGTAGTTTGGGGGTTCAGACGAGAGGAAAAGGAAGAGAAAGGTAAGATTGGGGGGGGGGGGGGGGGAACAGAGGAAGTTGTGGGACTTATATGGTGAAAGACACGGGTGAGAAGAAAAAAAAGCAGCTGAAAGGGGAATTATATTGGAAGAAAAGCAGGAGCAGTTGAGACGGGAGGTAATGGGGTAGGAAGTGGAGGCACTACTTAAGTTATCAGAATTAGCATTGCTTCAATCTCAAAAAAAAAAAAAAAACCTGGTGGGGAACCCTCATGGGGCAACGGGGTGTATGGGATGCATCAAACAGAGAAAAACACTCCACCCTGACATGCGGATTTGCCAAGACCCAGAAACCCCCGAGCTGATCCCAAATCCACAGAGAAAATGGTGTTTGTGAAGAAGCTAAACAGATGAGAGCTTGGACAACTGCAAAGCATGAACAAATGTTTACTGGTGGGGGGAAAGCAAGGAAATAGGAAGCAGTCTTTGAAGGGATCAGTCACAGCAGCCCTGCAGTCCCGTCACCTCCCTGGAAACCTCAGAGGAAAGTACGGTGGCTCACGGCCTGACGCAACACCATTGTTCCCCTTCACGGCATATTTCTTTAATAAACTGCTCCAGATCTGGATGCTTCTAATTAACCCGGCTTTCACCAAATTATCAATCAAACACCAGTAACTCCAACGTTTGCTGCCAGGAACTGAGTAACTTTACTGAATCACACAGTCACCCGATTTATGTCTAACCTCGGTCACACTAACGGCTTTGGTGCAGTTTGTGGTCGGTTCACCCTCCAATCGCACAGCCTTCTGTTTAACTAAACCTCCGCTAGAGAAAAAACAGAGGACTACTCTTGCATCTTCTTTCCATGCAGCACCTTTAATCTAACAAGAGCAAGAGACTTTCCCCATATCCGTAGCCTAAAATTATCTGTTCCCTGTACGCGCTGTGTAATTGACTTTTTGTTAATATTGGCTTCAGTATTTAGATTGCGCGCTCTTCATGCTCTGTGCAACATGATACTCAACACAATGACAGCGCTGAGAATGCGCTCACTGAGCCATCTATTTATGTTCAATTTATATCAACTAATGTTTACGGTTCACATTTTCCTTTTTGGCACACGTGCGTCACACACCACCATTACTGTAAATACACAGGCGGCCGACCGTGGAGCACGCCAGCAATCAGAAGTGAATGCAGACCTGAACAAAGCCAACATCATTTCCATCAAATAAACAATCGGTCATGCGTTCACTTTAGATTGTTTTTATTTTCACTTTCCATTTTCATGCATAAGGGATATTTGCAGTGGAGGGAAAAAAGAATTGATGTATCTGTTGTGTTCACTATTACAACTATTTCAACCAGAGATCAAGTCATGTTTTTCATAAACAAAAAGATTTCTGTCAACATTCTGTCATGCCTGTGTTTCAGACTGTGAAAGTTGATATATTGAGATTTGTAGTTCCTATTTTTATTCCTTTATTTGGTCCTTGGATATTTACAAAGCCTGATCTCATATAAGGTTCAAGGTTTGTCAAGTTGTATTTTTACTGGAGATGCACTGATACTAATACCGGTGTTGGGTGTCGGGTCCAATACTACATGCAGCACTTCTGCTAGTAAGAGCCCCGATACAACCCGGCGAGTGTTATGTGACATCATGCGTCAGCAGCAGCACATAAACTGGTATCATCTTGGTTTCATTCAGCTCACTTTGACTTGTAATTACGGCAAAGACCAACTCAAAGCCGTTCGACTTCTCCTTTTATAATAAGTGTACTTCACGTTTGGTGTACTGTTGCTTAATGATCTGCAATGCACAGTATGTAAAACACATGTTGGAATGCATCAAAAATTGATTCGATTTTTATTGCTTTTTCAAGTGAACGTCGCCTCAGAAGAGCAAAAGTCTAAATTCCGAATGTCCAAATGCGGAATGTCTAGTTTCCAGAGTGCGTATCCAACACATCCAAAAAGCATTAGACATAGCATCACCACTGGGGAATCTGTGACGCTGACTCCGTGTCATCCAAGCTGTGCAGTTCGTAAAGACGGTGGAGATATCTGTCCTTCTCAGTCTGAAGTCGGTCGGGCTTTGGCTGGGTGGGGGCGAGGGTGTGTGTGTACGGGTACGAGCTGAGAAAAGCGGCGACCAGCTGAGAGGGATAAGCAGGGTAAGACTCGCTCAGCTGCCGGAGACGGTTTGCCAGTAGGGAGCCATTGGCTGGCTAGCAGCGGTGCTAAAGAGTGCCGTAATGTATTTGGCAGCAGTGAGAGAGCAGTGATGGAGTCGTGACGCACTGAGAGAAAAGTCTGGCTGCTTCGCTGCGCCGCTGCTCTGCCCACATGTGCTATTCTCCTCTGTGGAGAGACACAACGTTAGAGCAGCAGAAGCGGATAAAATGCGACTGGGACAGTTTGTAAAAGCCTTGGTTATGATCTCTCTTCAGCTACTAAGTTTAATCCATTAAAGACCAACAGTTAACCAGTCCTCATCCTTAGTGGATGTCATTATTCTCCTTCGACAAATGTTTTAAATAGAGACGTGAGTCTATGCATGTTTAAAAAGTTGTTATGAGCTTCAAGATATCATTTAAAAGTTGAGTTTGTTTTGGAACAGAAACATCCATCATCTAGATCAGTGGTTCCCAAACCAATTTTTCACCATTGTAAACACAGGCAGCTCCCCAACCACAGCCTGTATAGTTTAAAAAAAAAAAGTTGAAGGAACCCCATAAACATACAATATGTGAAATACAGTTCCTTTTCTCTTTTTATGTACACACCGTCTTGTGGTGTTTGGTGGCCGGGTGCCGCGTCAGCATGAATTTGTAAACTTTTATTCACCAGTTTTTCACCACAAAAAAAAGCATTCAGCTCTAATTTTGTCCACTGTTTCGATAAATAGTTTTTTCCTTTGACAGATTCATCTTTCTCTTCCGCCTGACTTCACCTTTTCATTGCCTGCTGCTCTCTTTGTTGGCTTAATTTTGTGTATGATGCAGACAGGACGTAAACATTCAGCACGCATATCCTCCTGGTATTTTTAAACTTCAAATTTTTTTTAATTTTACAAATAAAAAAACACTTAAATAAAGTAGTTTTGTGACATAAATGAGGTAAATACTGACTTATCTATAAGTAAGCTCGATCGGCCCGGGGGCCCTGCTCTGGCCGGTCTCGGCTTGGCAGCTTGGATCGGGGCCTGGGGCCCTGCGCCCTGCGCCCTGCGCCCTGTGCCCTGTGCCCTGTGCCCTTTATCCTTCTCTTGTGGGCTCTTCTTGCCTGGGACGGAGTCCTCTCTGCATTCTCCATCTGGTGCTTTCTGGGCGGGGGCGTGTCTCTCTAGGGCAGTTCGCTGGGGCCTCCCTGGGTCTGGGGGGCTGCCGGCCGCTGGGGTGTCGCTACAGGCCCCCCCACAACAGTTTTGACCACACCCAGTTGACAAACCACACACACACACACACACACACACACACACACACACACACACACACACACACACACACACACACACGCACACACACACCCAAACAGATATCAAGACTACAAACGCACGTTTCCACACGGTGCTGGAAACTACAATCGGAGGCGGTCCACTCCTCATCAATGACATATGTTACTGATGTCACTTGTTTTCTGTCATCATTTGTTCAACTATTAAAATCATGTTTTTCTTTTGTTGTTGCTTCTTTGTTAATTCATGTTCCTGCTTGAAAATCATGTTTCTGTGAAGATAGAGCTGCTTAGGCTGGTTTAATCTTATAACAGTTGGAAAGTATTTGGATCAGTGTGATAACTGTAAATAATATATGTAGCACTAACAAGGGTATTGTATGTTGCCCCCCCCCCCCCCCCCCCCCCCATCCCCCCCAACGCCCTCCCACCCCCACCCCCACCCCCACCCCCCTCAATATTCTCTCTTCTCTCTCTCTTTGAGCGTCCCCCCCCCCCCCCGGTCGTGTACAGCAGCCATGCCAACTCCTAATAAAGGCAGCAACAGGAGGAGATTCCAGGTCTCTTCCTGTTGCAAGAGCAAAAACTGTTCTGACACTGGAAGGCTCTAAATCACATCATATTGCTTGCCCAAGCTGCCGAACAGGACAAGGGTAAAAAAAATAAAGAAATAAAAGAGAAGAAGCCGGAGAACCTCAAGGGAACCTAAACACCCAGAAGAAGAACATTCAAACTCCACACAGAAAGGCCCCCAGCAGCTTTGAACCAGGGACCATCTTGATATCAGGTGAGACTGCTCACCATTACACCACTGCGTTTATCAAGTAGAAAGACATACAGGTTTCTTCCTCATAAAGGAACTAATTTATCACAGTTACAACAGAAAGTTCAAGTCCAAAGGACATAACAGATCTTTAGATCATCGGTTAAATCTTTATTCCATGATTTTTTGCCAAAAAACAGAGTGATTCTGTTATAACTGAGACCTTTAAAAGCAACAAAAAAACAACTTAAAACTGAGTAGTGGGCATTTCTAAGAGACGGATTAAATACCATTCACCACTAATGGGACCAGAAGAACAACACAGTGATTCAGCAACAGTCCCGGTGCAACTCTTCATTCACAGAAGAAAAGGAACTCCACCACAGGCACATTTTAGAAACAAGAGCGAATCTATGTTGAATGAAGAGAAACAATCAATACTAGGAAGAACTGAGGCAAACACAAACCAAAAGCAGATCGAGCAAAAGGAAACTAACAAGATCAATAAACTCTATTAAGGATTTTTTAATGGTGAATCCTAAAGATTTCAGTTTGAATAACATTGGAGGAGAAAAGTCTGCTGGTACTGAACCAGTCAACACATCACGTCTGTTAAAAACCTAAAACTGCATAGTAAATATAGTGGTGCATAAAGTACTTTTAATTTTCTAAATATCAAAACCAAGAAGCAGCAGGAAAAAGGAATGAACAAACATGGACTTCATTTTCTGGCCTTGATTAAAAAAAATAGGATTCACATTGATAAAAATAATCCTTGGGGTCAATACACAAAGCTATCTTTAGATTTCCAATAATCCAGTGTGGATCTATTTACACGACAACGTTTTCATTGAAAACACATTGTTTTACATTTTCATTTCGAAAAGTTTTACTTTTACTTGGTAACATTTTGAAAATGATGCCCGTTTACACGGAAACAGCAGAAACACTGAAAACAATTGAGTAAACAAGGCCATGAGGTGGCGCTGTTGTTTGTCTTTGTGATGAAACCACACACACATGCAAGCGTAGAACATTACTCCATAAACATTAGGAGTACGCTTTTCCTGGTTTGGGGGCGGGGCTGGTCTGGGGCGCCGCGGCTGGGGCCATCTCTGCCTTGCTGGGTTGGGGGGGGCGGTGGGTGGGCCGGCTCCCGGGGGTGCGGCGGGCCTCACCGCCGGAGTTGAGGGGGCTCTCGGCCCGCTCGGCCCGGGGGCCCTGCTCCGGCCTTTTCTCGGCTTGGCGGCTTGGGTCGGGGCCTGGGGCCCTGTGCCCTTTATCCTTCTCTTGTGGGCTCCTCTTGCCTGGGGGGGATTCCTGTCTGCATTCTCCATCGGGTGCTTTCTGGGCGGGGGCGTGGCTCTCTGGGGTGGTTCGCTGGGGCCTCCCCGGGCCTGGGGGGCTGCTGTCTGCCGGGGTGGCGGTGTCCGGGCCCGATGGCCTCGGGCCCCGCGGTGTCGCTAAGGGTCCCCCCACAACAGTTCCGGCCACACCCAGTGGACACACACACACACACACACACACACACACACACACACACACACACACACACACACACACACACACACACACTTCCACTCCTCACGAAAGGTGCTTCTGAAGTTGCTTGTTCTCTGTCATCATTTGCTCAAACTCTAAAAATCATGTTCCTCTTTTGTTATTGCTTCTTTGTTAATTCATGTTCCTGCTTCACGTTACTGTCTAGACAGAGCTGCTCAGGCTGGTTTAATCCAATAACAGTTGTAAACTATTTGGATCAGTGTGATAACTGTAAATAATATATGTAGCACAACAACGGTATTGTATGTTATCCCCTCCCCCCTCCCCCTCAACTTCTCTTCTCTTCTCTTCTCTTCTCTTCTCTTCTCTTCTCTTCTCTTCTCTCTCTCTTTGAGCATCCCCCCCCGGTCGTGTACGGCAGCCATGCCAACTTCTAATAAAGGCAGCAACAGGAGGAGACTCCAGGTCTCTCCCTGTTGCAAGAGCAAAAACTGTTCTGACTCCAAAGGCTCTCAAACACATCATATTGTTGGCCCAAGCTGCCGAACAGGACAAGTGCGCCAAGAAAAAAACCAAAAAGGAACCCCCCCCCCCCCCCCCCCCCCAAAAAAACAATAGGAGTAAACGAACATTTGTATGGCCAGACGACCAAGTTGGATTTTTATTACGGTTAACTATGAAAATTAACTATAAAACCATCAAGTGCCAGGAGAATATAAACTGGGAGTCATGACACTCTGGAGGCCGCAATTGTCGTTTTTGTCCATCTACCCGCGCATGCGCAGAAGAACTATAATATTTACCACGGCCACGTTGTACATGCACAGTAACAGCATTTCTACGTGGTGAAGGGGCGCAAATGCCTTCGGAAAGTTGCATTTTCCTACGTTTCCACAACAACGGAGTTGGAGCATTTTCAAAAACATCCACCATTCAGACATGGCGCTAACAAGCCTTTCACTCAACCCACTTCAAACGTCACGAATGCCAGGACGGCGGTGTCACAGGGAAATACGTATTAAGGAAACGCCATCAGTGTGTGCCGAGAGAATATGTCAGTCTGAGTTATACAGTCTTTCCAAGTCTCCAAAGAAACTATTTAAACGGTACCTTGTAGAAGCCTGGACAGAGGATACCGTCCAGCGTGAGCTGGATGACTCAAAACGCAACCGGGCCTTTATATCGGAATTGATATCGAGGTATTAATACAATGAGAACTCAAGTGGTTAGCCCGAAACGCATGATATAGACAAGGGTAAACAGTCTGCGGCAGAGCTCGCCACTTGTGATCTGATCATCTGAGATGCATGTTAATGCCAGGTGTGAACGCCATTACATATATAAAAACAACGTTTCTATTAATATTTCCAGCAGGATGAAGGTGATTGTGAGTAGACGTCAAAATAAATTAGATTCTGGAGTGTGTGTTTATCATCCAGAGGGAATTGATTGATTTGGAGGTTGTCTTTGGACCATGGCACCGTGGAAAAAGACGTCAGAATTTAAATACACAGACAAGACTTGTTGATCTGATGGATTCCTTGTTGGTTTTTTTGTAAATTTTGTTTTGCTTTGTTTAGTTGTCAGACTCACAAAGGTTTTTGATTTAAAAAATGAATAAATAGCAGTGGTGATGTAATGGGCTCTTCGTGATATCAATGGAAAAAACCTGTTTGGACGCCTGACCATTTTCAAAATACAAACAGTGAGATGTTGATCTGGTAATTTTTCCATGAGCGGGGCCAGCAGAGAAAGCCAGCAGAGGAAGTCTCGCAGCAAATAAAGAAACTTATTTCAGCAAACAATAGCGAAAAAGATCCTACAAATTTATTTGGGCAATTAGGCACTTCAACTTTCTGACACTGTAAATATGTCTCCTTTTTAAAAAGATTAATTAAATACAAAAAACCTAATCACAGAAGAGACCACAAACACATTGCTAGGTCACACCATCAATAGGTCGTCTCAACTTTTGTTGATTTCAATGATTTGTGTTCATCATTTCCCTTCTTGTGATTGCAATGCGCTTTATTGTTTTTCTGTAACACATAAACTAATCAGGTTTCCTCTTAAGGCCTCTTGATCTGTGTTTGGACCGTCCATTCCGGAGCTCTGGTAGACTTCGGAGAGTCTGAATCATCTTTGGGGCTGCACACTTTCATTAGCACAAAGCAGCAACAACAGAAAGTTGATTCGACGCGTAAATATATTTTACACGAGGTCCACGCCGAAGCCAAGAATGTTTGAGAAATTGTGTTTTGGGTGTGTGATTAGGATGACAAACGGTAATGCCTTCGCTCGATCCATCTCTTGGTCAAACTTCATCGTAGACCGTATCAAAATTATTACCTGTGTAAGCATCAACTGCTCCATGAAATATATTCCGACAACAAGGGGTCAAATGCTTGCGAGTTCAAGCTTCGGGGGTTGGCCATCCTTCACTGACGGCTAAATGAAGTGCAGGCATCAGTGATTCCAGCACACAGAAGGGCGTCGACAACCTGACAGCTGTGTCCTTCAAAGAGACAGACGTCTAGATATTAAACGTAATCCAGACGCTTTGTGGGTGAATCTTAGTTTTCTTGGCAGGGAGCACCTTATTCAAATCCATAGGAGACTTCTACAGCACGTTGATCCACTTTTTGCTTTGTCATGGTTTCTTTCTGTAAAACTGAACAATATGATGTGGTCAGAACAGAACAAACATCCTCTCATAAGTATTTCTAATAAAACAAAGGATTTGTCCTTCACGCACTCTCCGCAGTCAGTCGGTCGGGTCTTTCAATATTAGATGGGTGAGTGCGTTCCTGCTCAGCGGCACACAAATTCCAAAAGTCAGATTAAAACGGGCAAACCTGAAAGTGTTTGACGTGAGGGGAAGGGAGCGGGTCGGCTGAATGGGTCAGTGAGCATGTTCCCCCAGTCCGAGGTGTGGATGTGAGGAGGCAGCGCACACAAAAAGACAACGTGATGTTAAACAGTCAGAGAAGGAATATAAGTGAACAGTTTTTATGATCTCAAGTAAAGACGCACACTCGTCTAGTGGCTAGCACTAGCGAGAAGACCCTGGTGTGATTGTGGTCTCTTGGACATGTGAGTGTGTGTGTGGGGGGGGCTTTTTTTGGGTGGGGTGGGAGGTTTTCAACCAGCAGCTCCAGAGTCAAATGAGGCTCCTCAAGCTGCTCTGTGGCGGCTCCCGTAAACTTCCCAAAAAACTACATGTAAATAAAACATTTTGATCTCATTGCTATTTTTACATGACTCAAAATGAGCCTCGTTGACTTAAAAGGGCTTAAGAGAGCGACAATAAACACAAACAGAACAAGTTTTAAAATGGTTAAAACATCTAAAAACTCTTAATGATGGTCAAGCAGCTGAGGCATATCGTTCTTGTCACGAGTGACGGGTGGTGAAAAATGACAACAAATATGAAAACAGCTAAAAATTACATCGAATTTCCAGCGCTAGTTCGGTCATATAGTTTATAGACCCCTGCGCTATCTAAAGCAGGAGTGTCAAACTCATTGTAGTTCAGGGGCCACATACAGCCCAGGATCATTTTGAATCAGCCCGACTGGTAAGATAGAACCTTTAAATTTGTATTCTAAAGTTTTTCACTATTGTGGTGCATATAGTTTTGAAAAAGTCTGTATTTCACAATTTCAACCTGAAATGACTACAATCTCAACATAAAGTTAATTTTGATGACACTTTCCGGTGCAAAATACAGTGAAAAATACCCTCTTAGAACTGCCTTTTGCATGCATACCATTACAAACTCACCCAGACCACGCCACTCGGTTTAAGCTCAAGGGCCTGATGTTTGAAACCTGTGATGTAAAAACATGTTTACGTTATCCTTGGTTATCTAGATTCAGCTGAGATTGTCGCTATGAGTTGGATAAAAGCGTGATACGCAGGTATACGCCGTATACCCACTAGAAAAGGTTCAGAATTTCTGTATACCCACTGAAAAATGCGCAAAGATACTTATCTGCATGGTTTTGTGACATAACTTTCACTCTCCCGTTCATAAATTCGCCTTTTCTGTGTTCCGAAGCGGGCACTTTTGGACCATAGGGGCTTCCGTCAAGCGTGACGCCACCCGACGTAAGTGCTTTAAGTGGTGCCGGTATGCACGAGTACGCAGTACCATCACACGTAATCTCACACTATTATAATAAAGCAGCTGAAGGATCCACACGCTGCACAAGGTGCCTTATGTTACACTGTCCACCTGCCGCACAAAATGTCTGCGCACGCCTCTGAATATTATGTTTTTGTTCATATTTGTATGAGAGACTGACAGCATGTCACCAAGACGAGTACCGGTACTTCTTTATTTCAACTTATAGCACTGCCCGACGTTGACTACTACAGAAGCACACTACAGCTGCAGCTGACGCTCGTTTTAGGGAGTCTGATGACTGTGAAGAGGCCACAGCAGCTTCAACCCATGAAAAGGAAACTTATTTGTCTTGCTTTGTCACTGTTCAGTGGTTAATTAAAGTCCAGCTGTTAAAGGCTGTTATACATCTTGTATTGCTTACAATACATTTACATTTAGACAATACATAACCAGTCTTTCATGATCTCAATTATGTGTGGATGCATACTTTATGCATTAATGAGCATGGTGGTTCTTGTTTGGGGCTGTTTTAGAGAATCTGCTGCTCTGGGAGGGGTGCTGCGGGACAGACGTTGCTCCAGGATGGGGCTGTACGAGGCTGGGATTGGAAAAAATCCGAGTATACCCACTAGAATAAACTAGACTACACCACAGGATAAAAGCGGGTTTTAAAGTTAGATGGAAAGATGTTCAACAGGAGAGCAGGGCAGATGTGAGCTTTTTCCAACCATGCTGAAAGAAAACCTGCTACTTGTATATCATGCGGTGAACACCTCCCAACATTTCCAATGCTGGCCGTTAGTTTCAAAAGTTGCAGCACTCTGACTTTGACAGCAAGTCCACAGCTGTGGCAAACAAATAAGCCAAAGAAGAAAAAACAAAAAAAAACTCCCATCTCCAACAAATTAAAACCATAATTTGTTTTTATTTGGCACGACACAAAAGTGCTTTATGATAACACTGCCCGTGACTAGTCTGGCATTTCATTCATTACACTTGGAAAATTAAAGGTTCGGCATGTCACTCGGTTTGTCTTTGCATTTGGTGCTGCTCAGTAAGGCACTTGACAACCTTAAACTATACATAATCTGCAGATAATTACATCACTGTGCAAAGGTTGGTGAAACGTGTTCGTATGAAGACTTTCAGTCTGCTTTGTCTTTATTGCCTCTACTGTGTTAAGAACTGAACATTGAAGCCATGAGTCCGTGTAGTTTAAAAAAAAACAACAGAAATGTGACAATCATGGGTACGTGTGGTTTATGTGAGAAAACATTTCTGAATGTGGGTAATTGTTTTTGCAGCGTAGACATATAAAACCATGAGTTTTACATGTACCAGAGAAACTCTAACTACATACAAAATCCTATAAACCACAGAATGGTTTTTAAATAAATATGCTTGATTTCTATCTACGTACAAAGTACAAAAACACAGCTTCATCACCTCTCTTGAAATCAATAATTTATCCCTATAAATTGCATTTTTATTGTTGTTATTGCAGACAAAACCCCCAGCTCATAATTTCACATTGTTTGGTCAAATACACAAGTCAATGTCATTGAACAGTTGAAAGCACAACAAATACATTTTTCCTTTTTTTTTTTTTTTTTGTTCTTATAAAAACATGAATGAAAATAAAGAATCTTTGGTAGCTAAGCAAAAATAGAATAACAATGTCTATATATAAAAAAAAAAAATGCATTGAAATACAAAGTAAAAATAAGTAAACGGCTACAGCAAAGGGCCGACAAGGCAGAGAAATCCAGCTTTGACTTAATAAGGAAATGCATGTAAAAAGGAAAAAAAAAAATTATTTATATTTAATATCACAAAAAAAAAAAGAAAAACATTATAAATTAATTGAATCTGTCAGAATGCTCCATCCCGATGCCTTGATGCAATGCAAAGAGAACCACTGAGGTATTTCATCTGGATTACGTTGGGCATCACGCCGGATGCCGGGAGAGACACAAAAGTGCGGAAGTGTTGAATTCATGTCTGCTCCAGGTCTCTGCTGACACCGGACCTGTTTCATTCCAAAATGCTGTTCCCTTCCATCAAGAGCCCTCATTCACATTCCTAATTATCAGGTAGTACTTTTATTTTTCCCCCCTACAGCGGGCACACTAACATTTTCTTCTCACATTTAACTCGTTCTCTTACAAACCGTCGGGCACAGTGCACAGAGAGAGAGACGTCGCCACGCAGTCCTCAATACAGTACTGAAGAATGGAAGAGATCGAGGGCATAGGGAAGGCGGAAAATCATAAAGTCTTTGGATTGAAACATGTCTAGCCTGTCTGCTTCTTGATGGCTATCGATCAACTCGGTAGAAAGAAATACATTAAAAATAATAGTGTTAAAATCTTTCTTTGCAACATACACCCATAAGTTCATATTAAAAAAAAAACCCCCCAAAAAAAACAATTATTGTAAATGTTTCTGTTACGAAAACACAGCAGCAATGATACACCGTCTCTCTCGTGTGGTCACATGTTCACCAATCAGAGATCAGTTTGAGATTCTTCACTTTGTAAACTTTAAGAAAAATACTGCAGTCATGTCAGACGGGAGTGAAAGGAAAACTGCTTTTTGTTTTTAGAGACGCATTTATGCCTGGACAAGGTCAAGTATGAGTACCAACTTAGATACTTGTCCTGAAAACAAGTATTTATTAAATTCCATTAAGCCCATTCATACTCCATACGCAAACGATACTGCTGACGTTGACGACGCATGACATCACGTAATACTCGTCAGGTTCTATCGGGGATCTTAATCGAGTACAAGTGCTCAGTGCAGTATCGGGCCCAATAACCGATACTGTTATCGTTATCGGTACCTTTCTAATCGTCTTCACATTCAACATACTACAAATTCAGAGCGGCCAAAATGAAAACCGAGTTAACACACAGCTGCGTTCGGAAGTGTGTCTTAAAGCCTCCCCACTCTCTAAACTGTCTTCAAAGAAAAGTGCTTTCTCAAGCTTGGCATGAGAAGCAAGGTAGTTGGATTATAGGATTCCTGGGTATATATTGCCCTGAAGCTCCTCAACTGAATCGTACAAGTAAGTTTTTCCCATATGACATGAGCGCAACAAAAGAAAGAGAGCAGCTTTCCATTTTAAAGCCCTTTCTTCACCTCTAGAAACTGATATTGTAGCTCTTCCCAGAACAGATACAAAACACTGTAAAGGCACACCCATGTAATACCCCCAGAACTAACAGGTTTGGACATGTGCATTATATTCTTGTGTTTAACGGTGGACCTCATCTATTCTCAGGATCCACACAGACTGACCAGATTACACCGAAAATGTTGCCGAAGTTTCACACGTTTTCCTGCTACTAATTGATTTGTCCAATGGATGTGTCGTCCATTGTCAGTTACACACTGGCAGTTTTCTTGCTTCCCTTTAGTGAGGGGGGGTTGCAACACTGAGACTTTTCTTTGGTGGGGACAAACAAACATTTGTGAGAGATACTGTGCTGCTCTGGAGGGAAAATATTCTTAGTGGTCAAGTTGAACCCCAACGGGAGTCATTGGAGATCAGACCGTTCCTCTGGCTGATGTTCGACTGAAGCCCAGTGAAAATGACAAGAAGAGGTAGCTGATACCATGAAACCGAGCAGTCTTGCTGCCAACTACAACGCTGCCACTCGGAGCCAGCAAGTTGTTCTGCTGGCATACCGTTGTAGCTAGATCACAAACGCCACGGTTACACCCACTGCCGTTGATATGCTTTTTGCCATTCAAGTCTGAATGAAATTAAATAAAACACTCTGGTTTTCCGCCCATTCTGGTTGAACTCAACCAATTTTGCCTCCAGAGCTGCTCTGCATCTGAGAAACATTTGCCTAAGCACAACACCGCGTGTGTGAAAACAGCCCAAGAGAGCTCAGTGGTAAAAGAGGACTGTAGTCTGTAAGTCATACGTCCAGCACCATATCGTAGTGTGATTCTTTCTTCCTCTTCCCGCATTTGCTTATGAGCACTGTATACAACGTCAACAGTACCACCCAATAACTGGCATAGACGACCGCCCCTATGACCAAAACTAACTTTTCTGATTCGGGAAAGGGTTTTCTCGTCTGCAAAATGACTGTGTATATAATCCCAATGAAAAGGATGGTGAACCAGACTGATATCGGAATCAGACCGATGAAGTTCACGACTACCGTTTTTCTCCCAGAAGTTCCCCATCCGGACTTGTTGATCGTTGCGATCGCAAACATTTTGGCCGGCAACAGGCTTGACATATACAGTACAGAATAGAACGACATGAACACCATGACGATGTTACCTCTGAGGCAGCTGGCGAAGGACGACTTAATCAGTGCCACAGCTTGCACGATGAGTAAAAACAAGAGGATATTCCACAGCCTCCCTATGTAGAAGAGTTGAATTGCAGTGGCAATGAGAAAGAACGGGAAGAAGCCGGTGATCACGGCCTCATAAGTCATCCATAGATGGTGTTTGTGGAACCACATGGAGTTATAGAGCCATTCTCGGAAATACGACTTACTCCATCGAGTCTGCTGATTGAGCCACCGCAGATACGTGATCGGCGTCTCTGTAAGGCACTTTGAACGTGCTGTGTATTTGGTTGCATAGCCGAGGCTGAGAACTCGGTTCGTGAGATGACGATCATCCCCAAAACTGCAGTGAGAGCCCATGAACGTCTGATTGTACCAGTCCTCGAGAAACTCGTGCAGCAGGGAGTTTCGGTACATTCCCAAAGGGCCGCTGATGCACTGAACGCAGCCGAAGTAGGACTGGCAGGCCCGCTCGATGTTGAAGGCCATCCAGTAACGGACGCTGCTCAGGAAGGAGATCCACGACTCGTATTTGTTCAAGATCTACAAAGAGATTGACAGGGGGAAAAGTGACGTTTGGAAAAATAAAATAGATCACGTATTTAGAGAATCTTGCTTTTATAGTTCTACCTGTACGTCTCCTCCCACTCCTCCCACCATAGGGTCTTCTTCTAAAACCTTCACCATCTCCACTGATGATGCCGGGTCCAGCATGGTGTCAGAGTCACACACCTACAAACAAACCAACAAAGCTTCAGCTCCACATTGATTCAATCACACACGTCTACGCTCAATCATGGTTTTCAGTACAAGTCAAATGTGTGAAAGTTTGTCCAAAAAGACACATGAAAAGCAACAGTATGGTGTGAAATCCTCTGCAGCAAAGATCAAACTGACTGCTTTCCACTTCAACAGCCACCCTCTATCACTATCTATTCTCATGTTCATTTGCAGTTCTCCCTGTGTTCTACTATAAATGGCCATTTTCCTGACTTCCAGAATCAGGTGATGAGAACAAATCCCGAGCCCACTCCCTGCTAACAGAACACATCTGTTCCAGGCCGAGCATGATGATAGTGAAAAGGCACGCAACGCTGTCCCTCCTATTCTCTAACGTTGAAGGGTACTGGCACGTTTGCTGGCAGGGATGCACAGAGTTCTTTTGAAATCTCTCTCTAAACAAGTGGTTTGCTGGCAAGCTGCAGGCGGCTGCAGGTGTCGGACAACAACACAACACATCCTGTAACGCAGACTCCTTAAAGATTTTCCCTCATACGTTAATCAGATGTATGTGGCAAGCTGATGGTATGCATATTTCTCCTCTCAGTCATCACGCAACAAGCTATGCTTGAGTTGTAATATAATGAGTATCATTACCACAATGCGTATGTTCAGTTTTGGGTGGTACGGTGATACAGTAGTTCAAACCTGGTGTCCACCATTCAGCGTGTATTGCATGTTCCCCCCTGTGAAGATTTCCTCCAGCAACGACTTCCTTCCACAATCAAAACGGTGTCCTTCTTAATTGGTGATTCTAATTTTTATGGCGCTCGGAACTGGGAAAGACCCTATTTGGAAAGGTCATACTTTCTATGTTACATTGTTCACATGACCATAACTGACAAGAAACATCCAGCAGTGCTGCTTTATTGCTGTTATTAGAGTCCATACGCTGACCAAGATGAATGTATAATTTATCATCACACTACATTAATGCACCCTTGCTTTAAAGTCTACGGTTAACATGCTTACAATATCCCTAACCTCCAATTTCTCAAGGTCAAATTTGATTATGTTCAGGTGGAACCTTTCCAACTTTACAGTTACCATTGGACACACCTTAAAGGTACCATATTAGGCAAAATTCACTTTCCAATGGTTTTCTAACAGTAATATGTGTCTCCACAGCCTGTGTTTGTGGCCTCAGAAGTTAAGAAGGTCTGTCATCGCACTCACTTGCTTAGTCTATTTTGTATAATATGTGTTTATACGGACCAATCAGATATTTTCCCTTCACGATGTCATGTGGGGAAAGAACCGCTCCGTCTGGTAGTGGATACCCACTTTGACCATCCCACAGGTAGATGAGCTCTGCCCTCTAAAATTGCAAGCGAGCGAAAAAAATTTCTCTTCGCAAACACCACCGGAAAACCGATGTGGCGTAGGCGTGGACAGACATAGTTCATTAGCATTTAAAGGTTCAAACACAGAAGCAGCCTGTTCTCAGTAGAGCTCATGAGGGGGACTTTTAGACTTTTAGACTGATACCTATTTGTAATTGTTGAAAAACCGTATAATGTGGGATCTTTAAATTGTTTATTAATGTGTGTTTCTTTAAAGGAGAAGACAAAAATAATGTAAAATAGAACAACGGATAAGACATTAACAGAGACAAACTACCTTGACAATAGGGCCAAATTTCATGGGAACAAACACAAACAGAAATACCTCGGACAGGAACAATAAGTGACTATAGTAAACAAAGCACCAACCACTGGCCTACCACATCCCACAAGGGCCATCTTCTCTCTCAACTTTGGGTTTTTACAAGCAGCTGACTTTGAATGAACTTGGTGATTAAAGCTGGTCACCTGGGAGACACGATGGCGTATGTGGCTATAATAGCATGGTGAGGTTGCAAGGTGGTGTTGTGGTTAAAACTCCCTCATCACAACAAAAAGGGTCCAGTTTGATTGTGGTCTAGGACCTTTCTGTGCATCTCTGTATACATGGGTTTCTACAGGTATTCCAGCTTCTTCTCAACAATAAATGTTTGTTAGATTAACTCGATCCCGAACTCGGATGTCGCATGTAAATAAAACAGATAAGCTGATCTGCATTAGTGAAGCAATTGCACATGAAGTTGCTGATTACTGTTTACCTGAAAAGTACTTTTGTGGTACAAACAAGGTTTGTGTTAAATTGGGAAGAACTAAAATGTTAAACTATGACAACATCACAGAAACTCCCGTGCCTTCACACTCACTTTTTTCCCACTGAAATACACAGATTTATGTGTGTGCCAAAAGGTTTGGATTCATTTCATGATGCTTTGAGAAAATACATCGAGTCATGCTTCGCCTGCATGATGTAACCAGTCACTATGGCTGTAGGTGGCAATATGTCAACACATTGAGCCAAACTGACTAAATGAGAATAGCAGACAGAAAGTATGACGATTAATTCTATTCCCCTGAATAAGAGAAGGCGATCTAGCTTAAGCATACTTCCTATAACATGGCTCTCACGATGAAATCAGGTTTCCAGTACTTCAGCTAATGTGGCGCTTGGCACAGCAATTGTTGCTCTTGTCACTCGTTATATTTCAAGCTCCGCCAAGACACAAAGAAAAAAAGTATTTTTTTCTGCCTACTCAAACCTTACTGTATTTTTAAGTCAACATTTGACATATTTTGAGTTATTTTGGCCCGCAAACAAACATGGTCAAAGTTTCTCTGTCAGTTTTGGGATCCTCCTCCAAATACCGGTCATGTAGAGCAGATCTGTTTTTACAGCAACTCGTAGGCCGCGCTGCCCCTCTTCATGCTACACTTCACAACACGATGCACACGGCCACAGTCCACCTAAAAGCAGGACAAAAGAGTCTTTGAGAAGCGTCCCCCCCCCCCCCCTCCTTCCTTCTTTTCCTCTCTGCAGACATCTCTCTTTCTGTTTGCGCCTCTCTGTCATGAAATCAGTCTAGCTTTTTCTCTTCCTCGGGGTGTCCTCCTCGGATGTCAGCTGTCCTCGTACATGAGGTTGTATTCAAAGAAACGCACAGGAAGCATTCAAAAATTGCATGAATGAAAAGACCTTTCTAATTTGTTTTTTTATTATTTTAGGTTAAGTTTTGTCTAATTTGTCTCACACCTTGTGTTTTAAGATTTTAGATAGTGTCACGCCTTGTGGTGTTTATATAGTTGGAGTTTCAAAAGTAAAATGCAACAAAATAAGTTGTTCTTTGAATCCAATCAGTGTCGTTTCGTGATCACCGTCCATTAACTGTTTATCACATAAAACTGAAAACTTTGCATGCATTTTTCTGTTTACACGACGATGATGCTAGGTGCCACTGAAAGCGTAACTTTTTCAAAACAGGGTGGAACTTTTTGAAAATGCTTCGTCTCTGTCTCTGCTGAAATGGGGGGAAACGCAACTTTTTGAAAATGGCTCTAAAGGTGGAACTTTTTGACCACTAACTAGGTCTCGGTGGAAAAATGTAACTTTTTGAAATGACAATGTTTTCATATGAAAAACCACTGAAGCCACTGAAAAAGTAACTTTTTGAAAACGTTGCAACTGTGCATGTGCACCCCCTAGGGGCCCTACATTTAAACTACATTGTTTTCAGTGTTTCTGCCGTTTCTGTGTAAACGGACATTGTTTTCAACAACATTGCTGTGTGAACAAGAATCTTTACTTAAACAAAAACGCAAAAAACAATGACTTTTCACTTTAAACATTATCGTGTAAATGTGAAATTTGTCTGAAACGAAACTAAAAAAGAAACACACAGCAACGTTTCAAGTAAAAGCGTGCTTTTACTTGAAACGTTGCTGTGTGACTCAGAAGAAACCTTTATTGGGTCCCAAGCTGACTCACTGCTGCTGATTCTCAACATACCACTGACTCATATCATTTCACAATACCCCGTTGCAGCTGCTTTCAGCCCTGTCTGGCTGATTTTATGTCTCATTATTATATCTGAAATTATACAAGCATTGACACACATAGTAGTGTTTTTGGATTACCACTATGGCTCCGAGCCGAGCTGAGCTGTCACCACTGTGTGGGTCTGATTGGCTTAATCACTTCAGAGGAGTTATATAGATTTGTTTGGAGAAAGATGATCTTTGTTTGGGAAAGAGACAGTTTTGATTACAACGAAAGAAAGCATAAAAAATATGATATGGAATAAGGTTTTTGTAAGGATGCTAAAGTAGTTTGCTGGGAATCAATGAGGCACTGCTCCTCCTGGCAACAGAAGCCTAGTGAAAGGGTAACTATTAAGACAATCGCTTAATGTTAAAGCTAACAAGCAGCCAGTGGGCAGGACACACAGAAAAGTGCTCTGCGATGCTCCAACTTTCATATATGACAAATATTAAAAATTAGAGGTTCATCATCAGTTAATATCAAATATTCTTCCCACATAAACTGATTGGTCTTATCCTCACCTGCACATAGTCCACACTCCTTCCGAGCGCTTTGAAGGCCGTGTACATGACCTCCCTCTTCCCCCCCCACTTCTGCATGACACACACACACTTGTTGTTCAGCACCAGCCTGGCGACTTGCTGGAGGCTCTCGGCGTAGCTCTCGTCCGTCTCGTCGGGGCCCCGGGCGTGATAGTTACTCCGCCAAACATACGTGGCCGATTTGTCCCATCCCATGATCTCCTTGAAAATATCCATCATGTACAGGTCATCGTTTGAGTTCCCGTCGATCACCATGATCACCTTGATCCCCGGGTAGGTCAGCCTCTTGACGGACACCAGGCACTTCCTCAGGTAGTTGGGGTCCTCCTGATACGCCGCGATGCACAGCGCCAGCGACTTGTTCAGTTTGATGGGCGTCTCCAGGGAGCGACGCATGTTTCTGTGTTCCAGGAGCGCAAACAGGCTCTGGATGATGAGGTGGACCACCAAGATGGCGCCGTACAGGCCGAAGGAGAGGTGATTGCCCGCCGTGGTGAAGAACTGGTAGCCCATGATGTAGGCAGTGGAGATGCCGACCAGGAGGGACACACCGAACATGGTGGTCCCGAATATCCTCAGGTATGTCAGGACTCTTTGACACTTCATCTACCGACAAAAGAAAAAGGTTCAGTTTAGAGAGTGTGCGGTAAACTTCAGCAATTTATTAAATGAAAATCAACATCAAATCAACTTTGATGGGCTTGGTGTGCAGAATGTCATGCCAACCAAGAGCTTTGAGCCGTACAAACCCTTATGAAATACAAGAAATGCTCATACACAGCATTTTCCATCATGCTATGGCACACACACACACACACACACACACCACTATATTGTTTTGCTGGAGGAAAGCGGCAGGTAGTGAAAGCAGTAAAGTTTCTCCTTGTTTTGCCCTCTCCTTCACCCTCTGCCTCCCTCCACCCCTCCCCAAAATCCCGTCTAAATGTCAGACGGTTGTGAGTAGCCGATTGTTCCAACTCTCCTTTCTAGTGTGGGTGGGCACGCGTTACAAGATTTCTTGACCTAATTAAGCAACAAGCTGGCTGCCCCGGCCCGCCCGAGGAAAGAATAATGGCAGTTATGGATTTATTTTTTTTCCACTGTACAGTAAATTTAAAAGGGTTTTGAGTTGAACGCCATATAAGGAGCTCGGATCATGAACCATTATTGTCTCTCTTTTTATGAGGGGGGGGGGGGGGGGGGGGTAGAAGGGTATGGGGGTACTGATAAAGAACATCTCCCGCTTTCTGTGTCTAAACTGTGCAACAACAAAATAAAAAAAAAAGTCTTGGGTGAAAGCTTCCCTGCTGCACAGGCCTCTGCTCTCACTCCTGAAGTTTAGTTTCCAGCCCTCATTATGTTGCTACCGCCATCTGTTTGGCAGACCGGCGGAGACCCACTCAGAGTGGCTCGGCTCAACGCGGAGCGGACCACCCTGTGATGTCATCTGTTTATATCTCCGTGGGAAGAAGAAGAAGGAGAAGGAGAAGGAGAAGACATGAGCTTTTTAGAATCTTCTAATGCTGCACGTGTGCCTCGTCCCTGGCTGAGACTCCCTGTAGACGGCATCGCAACTAAAATCACTCTTGACAGACGACGCATAGACGAAGATGTGCAGTGAAAGTGAGGCTGGGCGTCAAAAGGACCTTTCGACTTGACCAAGCTCTCGAAATTCTCAAGACAATAGGGCGCCCCCTTGTGGGACAGTTCTTAGTCATAGCTGTGTGCAGCTTCCTTGATGTCACGTTCGGCTGATTGCATGAGAAATACATCATAACAAATGTATAGGGAACACGCATGTACGTTAGATGGAGGACACGCTGTAAAACCATCAAACAGAAAGTATGTAAAGACGAGCGGCGTTTGTGATCTGGCAAGGGTTATTCACGCCACACCTAAGACAGATGGAGGGAGGGGAAGCAGAGAGACAGAGACAGACAGACAGAGACAGACAGACAGAGTGGTGGATACATGTAGTATAGAGAATGAAAAACAGGCAGAGACAAGAAGACATGCGACAACGAGTAATAGAGGAGACATACACACACACCCACACACACACACACACACACCCACACACACACACACACACACACACACACACACACACACACACACACACACACACACACACACACACACACACACACACACATTGGCACAGACACAATGCCTTGTTCATTTGATCACTGGATGAGAAGGCCACAGTGAGTGTAGCAGGCCTCCTCTGGCACGTGGCAAGGCTCTTAACGTCAACCACTCATTTACAAGACCCCAGACACACACACACACACACACACACACACACACACACACACACACACACACACACACACACACACACACACACACACACACACACACAAAACCTTTCTACAACAGTGGAGAGAGAGAAAGAGAAATGTCTGTAAAAATCCACATTTTAATTGCTTTAAACTGACTTCTCTCAGTTCCTACATTGTTTTACAGCTATATAAGGTAGTGCAGAGTAAATTCCTCCACCACATCTTTATTCACCCACTTAAAGCAAACCACTTTCTCGAGGAGAACATTTCTCAGCATTACTGTGCTATCAAAGCCAATGTTCACTGTTTTAACAAATGTTGGTTCACATCAATGTGAAACCGCATTCGGCTCGAGCTGAGCAGACTTTTGTCAACTCCTCACTGCGAACCAGCTGAGGAAGTGCAGCTTTTACAGGTCAAGTCAATTCACTGAGACGCTTTTGCTCTTTGAGGCGGCGCAAACGCCACTCCGCGTGTGCGATGAAGGGTGAAAAAGGTCAGCGCGACAATTAGCTCAGAGAGACTAAGAGTCGGTCATAGCGCTGCTCCGATATCGGACCGGGTCCCCGAGGAATGTCCACTATAATCAGAGCAGCGTCTGTGGAGGTGGACACACACAGATGACCTGGATGATGTCATTTTCAAGTAGTGTGTATCTTTTGCGTGCCAATGTGCGTCTGTGTGAGCCGAAGGTGTTATTAACACACGCTGATGATATCACTCCGGCTTTCTGTTTGTTTTGATACCGTGATGCATGTGGAGCGATAACGCCCCAATCGCTTTATTGTGTTTTTGCACGTGCGTGTGCGTGTGCACCCAACCTGAGCGTGACCCCCGGGTTGGACGCTGACGGAGTCTCCCTCTGACGTCATTAACGGCCTCTGGAGTTCAACTCCCGTCTCAGGAGTAACATCACAACTTCGTGGATGCGCAAGTGATAGTAAGTCAGTGAGCGAGTCAACGAATGAATGAATAAATGACTGAACGGCCCAAATGTACACAGCTGAATCCTTTTTTAGAGAGAATATCTGGCGGTTTGAAATCAATTTTGGTGTCAGTATTTTACAGTCAAACAATACACTGCTGGATGGACTGGCTCAGGATGACTGCTCAGTTCGAAGCAGTTTTTTCTTTTTGTACTCATTGACGTGTTGAAGAATCTGCATTTCCTTCCAGAGCGGACGAGAGAACGAGATGTACAGAATGTGTGTGGTCCTTTAAGATACCACTGACCAGTGTGAAAACATAGAGCTGCATGGATATATTCCATTTTGTGCTCTTTATTATATTTTACATTCATCGTAATCAGGAAGTGTCTAGATGTAAAAATCATGTTTATGTATCTTGTCGTACGTGTCGAGACGCCTCATTCACATCAGGAATCCACCTGTGCAATATTTTTTGTATTTGACATATATTTACCTACTTTCGTTTTAGCTATCTTACTTATTGTTTTTCTGTTTCAGTGGTTTTAATTTTGCCTGTATTGTTTGTAACTATATTAGCAATTTCAGCTTTGTTAACCCTTTAATTGTTTGCGAGCATTTTTAGGTCCAGTTTACCGTATTTTCAGGACTATAAGTGGCTTTGTTTTTCCATAGTTTGGCTGGTCTGACTTATAGTCAGGAGAGAGTTATATATGAAGAATATATCACAAACACAGAGGAAGTCCAAGCTGTTAGCATCGATGCCTAGTGGACCCAAGTGATGGGGAAAAAGGACAAAAAAGTGTGAATGTAGTGACAATTGGTCCTGAGAGGTCACACGTCACAGTGGGGCTGGCGTGTTACTGGAGAGGGATCAAAATTGCCCCCAATGGTCATTTTCACACCAAGTCAAGATGGAATACCTTGCCTTTCCAGATTAAATGTCTGTTCTAGGTCTTGGATTTTGTGAAAATAATTTCTAAATAAATGCAATTTATAGTCCAGTGCGAGTTATATATGCTTTTTTGCTCTTCATGACAAATGTTTTGACTGATGTGACGTATACTCCGAGGTGACTCATAGTCTGGAAAATTTGCTACATGGCAACTTTTGTTTTAAGTTAAAAAGGAAAACTTTCACTGCTTGGAGCCACTGAAAATGCAACTTTTTGAAAATGTTGCTAATGCGCATGCACGCCACTCGTGGCTCTACATGAAAACGACATCATTTTCAGCGTTTGTGTCATTTTCCGTGCAAACAAACATACATTTTTGAAATGACAACCCAAAAACGATGCCTTTTGACTTGTCATGTGAAGAATAGTGTGAAGCAGCTTGTGATCGGCGTAGTTTACATCAGTGATGGTTGATTCTGTGGGAAAGAGGAGACTGTGTACCAAACTTTAGGCCCATCCTATCACCTCCAGAGAAAATAATAGAGAAAAAAAACAACCTTTACTTAAACCTGGGCTTTCCGATTACAGAAGAGGAAAATTCAAACTTTTATCATGGCACTACCGTCTTTTCATGTGTTTGGAAAGATGAAATGCTTTTGATTGAAACTGCTGAATCAGCATTTTTATCCTGAGCCAGATTCGTAGTGCTGTAGTCAAAATTGAAATGTGTGGTATTATCCCAAGAAAATCAGGAATACAGTGAAATACGGGACCCATTGTGGTCCTCAGGCATAATAAGTGATTTATAACAGCCAGGGGAATCACCACATGTTGTTATAAACCTTATGCATGTTATGTAACAGTGAGCAGCTGTCAGGTATATATGTGCCTTGTCTGGGTAAATGAGAACGCCATTAAGTCTCCCAGTTGCTGAACACCGGCCATGTGTATGACTGCATGTGTGTGTATGTGAGCTCAGCATAATGTGCACAGCATGTGTGTTTCAGCCATGGCGTGCACGTGCGCACAGGAAAGAGGTGTGTGAGTGTACGTGCGCTGCAGCGAGGAGGAGATGGCTTTGACTCAACTCACATGAGGGCAGTAGAAAGCCTTTCGGGGTTCCAGTTCAAGGCCTGTGATGGGATGTAAAGTATAACAAGGCTCGCCAGGGTGGACCGCGCACGCATGCACATCCCCATCGCATTCGTGTGTACGGGCCCGTCGTCACTCGTACGCTCAGCAGAGAGCGTAAATCTGAAGCGGAGCCAAGAAAGACAGCTCGCTGGTCTGTGTGGAGCTGAGATAACATAAAGCTTACATCTTTATGTTGGTGTGACTAAGCAGTAACTGGCTGGAAGTGTAACACTCGCAAATCAGCGTTTCTGGCTGGATGAGCGCCGTTCACAAATCAAACTTTAACGTCGTGAGCCAGCTTGCACTCTGAATACCGTTGAAGCACGAGCAAGAACTTTAATTTAATGATTTAAAGTCCATTACTCACAATCAGGTTGCAATCTGCATCAATCCCCAGTGGGTACCGACTAATAATAATCTGATTTTAATTTCATTTACGGTTTGCTGAAGCCTCTTGATCGACTGAGGGAACACTGAACAAGTTTTATGTTGCCACCAAGACAGCATTAGAAAAACAGACCTGCTGAGGTCATGTACACCTTTGAAATCTCAAGTGCGTGATGTTCTGCCAGGAGACGTAAAAACTACACAACGGAGAGACGCGCAGTCTGGAACGCCAACAAGCAACGCGTATAGCGAGCGTATGTGTGCATAAGAGCTGCCGTGGCGCGTCCCTGTACGCGGGCCGAGGAGAGCTGCAAAAAAAAAAAAAAAAAAAAAAGGCTGGGGCGTGTATTTGAAAGGCATTAAATGTGGAGACGACCCTCAAGACAGTTGCAGCAGGATGCAGGAATGGCTCACGTGTTCCTCGGTGGATGACGAGGCAGAGGAGAGGGAGCAGCTGGGAAAGACTCGAGAGTTGGCTGCTGTCTTGGGCCAGACACACACACACACGCACGCACGCACGCACGCACACACACACACACACACCCACACACCGCTCAAGGCTGAATCTCTGCTCTCTGCCAGCTCCCATCAGCTGCTTTCGTTCAGAAAAGCTGCAAAAATGTGCTGTTCTTCTTGATGAAATATAATCAATGATGCTAAATCTGATTGGTCTTTTGGTGTCCAGACATTTATGTACTTATGTTCATGTTAATAACAAACCCGTGCTTCTCCAAGCGGGAGCCATGCGCTATAAATAAAAAAAACCTCTAAATTAAGTGAAAGGTCAAGTGGATATTAAAAGGCACTGCTTGGAAGTGTGTGACCATCCTCACCTCCCACCCCCTCCTGAACCCCCCCCCCCCCCCCCCCCCCCCCCCACCACCACCTCCTCTCTTCCTCATGGATTCACAGTGCACTGTTGTAGCCATTATAAGAACCAGAACTAAACAGTACCACCACCCACTGCGCTACATCGCCCTACTACTTACATGATTGGAATCAGGTGGACAAGGCCACAACTGGCAGTGGTGCAATGTTACAGAGGAGGTGCTTTTAACTTCCTTTTCCTCCGTCCTCTCATGGCTCCCTCCTCGCTCACCTTCTGCCTGCTATTACAATCAGGTGTTATAAGACTGTACGCAGTAATGGGCAAAGGTTGCAACATCACCGCCGAGTGTTTCGCATTTGCTGGGTGTCATCTTCTCCCTCTGTTACTGCATGACTTGTGCAAGCCGTGCTGTTTGGTGTTCTGGCGAGGCTTCTGCCTTCGACTCATCCCCTCAGTAGGAAGACGAGTGGATGAGAGGAAGTGGTACGACATGGAGAGCGACGGCATTGAGAGCAGCATCAATGGGAGCTGTATCGAGAGACTGAAGCATGGAGGAAGGCGGAGAAGGACCGGAGGCACGGCAGTAGTGGGGTTGGCTCTCCTCACTGCCAGCTGAGGTACTGGAGCTGCGCCACTGTGGCAGACTCCGAGAAGCCAAAGTACAGATGTGGCTCAGCCGGGAATGCTTCCCCCCCTTATTCCCACTTCAGCCATTCATTTGAGTGATCATCTGTTTGCTTTTCTTCCCTACTCAGCATTTACACAATAAGAATGAACGTGACTGTTGAGTCTTGGTGCTGTCATGAATACAGCTTCTGTTGGGATTCTCCTCCTTCCGAAGGTCTTCAGATCTGTCCGCCGCAAAGAGTGCAAAAAGAAAAAAAAAAGGACTTCTGCTTGTCTCTGTGTGTTATCCATTGAAGCAGCACTTCTCCGGTCTGGCAACGGTGTGCTTTCAGCAGGGCTCCAAAATAAATGCCTTCTATTCATAGTTAATGTGGTTAAGAGATAACATGAAGACACTTGAGGGGTGAATGAGAAGATGATCGGAGGTACTGAAGAAGAAAGACAGACCGGGACTGTGGTTTAGATTCAGAATTGCAAACATTTTTGCCTTCTTTAGTGAGATTTCTGACTCGTGATGACAATAAGAAAGGAGAAGTGATGTACGAGAGCCAAGAAAACCTGAGGAACAGCTCCTTCAACACAGCTTACATTGTGCTGCTCCTAATTCTGCTTTATGGCACACTGTAACTGCCCGATCCGTGCATTAACACTGGCATCAGCTCTCTTCATGATACGCTGTGTGACTCAGTGTGAGGTAGTGGGGGTCTAACTGAAACCCTCTCCGACGTCCAAATTTTGGCTTTTATTGGCTGGTTACTGTGGCGCTTCACTCTTTCTATACCAGGGGAACCTGGAAAAAAAACAAAAAAACTGAGGGTATTAATGCACAAAATAGCTGAGGTTGTTTGGGAGGGGATACTCAATGCGCTTTCATACTAACTTCAATAGTTATCCTTTGCCAGCCTCAAGCCCCAAAGGCCCCATACAGTGAAGGCCCCCTTGCTGGGAGCAGTAATGGCACGTGAGACTTGTTGTGGGCCCTAATGGAGGCCAGCCATGGAATGCTTTCCTCTGTTAGGCAGTAAACTGCACTAAACTCTGCATGGAAGAACATCCTGCAAGCACAGATGAGTCGGCAGTTTGACTGTCACAAAAAAAAAAAGTCCTTTTTTATCCTGTTTCTAACCTCAGCAAAGAGCCGTAAGCTCACCCCACCTACAAATAAAATATCTGCTTTAGTGTTTAACTCCACTTAAAAGCATTAAACTTGGGACTGTACACTGAGGACTGCATTCAGCTTGGGAACTCCCTGCACGACAGATCAGGAAATGCATGCTGGCATGAATCTGGATGCAAGTCGACATAAGCAGAAAGCCTGTGCATGCACTGAACATGCAAGAAAGATGTGCGTCTGTTGCTGCAAATTTTAAATTACTAAGTGGAATGCTGATTAGTAAGGGAAGAGACTGGAGGGGCCATTTCTCATGTGTAATGCTGTAATAACTGCATCACTAAAACTGATGGTTATTTCCACATTTTACTTTGTTTAAAAACAAAAAAAAAATGTTTGTTTAAAAAAAGAAAAATGCATCATTAAAAAGGATATTCTAGGTCAGTAGGAAGTAGATTGCACGTGTAGGATGGAAATGTCACTGTAAATGATTGATAAATGTCCGGAATTCTCCCACATACAGTATAACTCACAGATGGGCATTCCTCGTGTGGGATGGGGAAGAGCCATCAGTGGTATCTGTGCACCGAGGGGTTTGAGGAGGCGGGTGGAGGAAGGGAATATGACAAAGGAGCATGGCAGATGTTCATTTGCATTTACATGCATAATCCAGCTAATGTGGTGGGCGTGTATAGAAGATATGATATTAAAAAAAGGGAGGTGAAAAGTGTGTAATAGGGACCACTTGTCTTAAGTTGTCCGGTCATGCTTTGAGGTTAAAGGGGATGAATGAAATTCAGCCACAATATATTCACAAAATTGTACAATTAGCCAAAAATGTAAAGACTTTTCATCCATCTCCTCTGCGTAATTCTCCCTCTGCCACTCCAGGCGTCAAATTACGCGCTCCCACCAAAAGGCAAACTGAACCCAGCCCTCTCATTGGCTCACATATCTCACGTAATGACGCACAGCTTCTTGCGTCATCAATTTGGTTTATTCTCAAACTATAATAATAGTTTCGGGCCAAGTGAAGTTTTACGCTGTAAAGAAATCTGGATATAATCTTTCCAAGTAGTCGTCACAATACGACATCTGGCACAAGGAGGCATGTGCAGATGTTTGGACAAATTAATCCTCTGAAACATATAAAATGTAAGAAGATGTCAGTGAACACGTGCGTGAAGATGCTGAGATGTGATGAGCAGCACTTGTTGGAAATAAACGGACATAAATTGCGCGCAACTTTTAACCTCTCTCAATCTTCGATAGTGGGAGAAGTGTGACAATGACATTAGTTTTGAGATTGTGCGTAATTATTTCCTATACATTTCCTGCATGTGAATGAGTGTCATCCAACAGAAACACTTATCAGTGTCTGTGTGTGTCTTTTCCCGTGTCGCCCGACCCAACGGTCCCAGGACGCCTACCTTGACGCGGCTGCTGTCTCCTCGGTCGTTCTTGAGGGTGGATGCGGTCAACTCAGCCGGTTCTGGTGCCGATCCACGGGCAGAAGAAAAAGAAGCGGCAGAGCTGGAGTTGTAGAGAAAGTCATTAATCCGCTTGATGTGGTCCTCATTCAAAGCAGGAAAATTAAAAAAAAAACAAAAAAACAACTAACAAACAAGAATCGTCCCTTTTTCAAAGCAATGAGGAGTGCGCGTCCTCTAACTTTTTACAGTCTGTCTGCAGTCATTAACCAGGGACCACATGTATCTTTGGTGTACAAACATCTTGTCAGTCAGCTTTGGCACCACTTTTGCTTGAAAAAAAAAGAAAAGACAAGAAAAAAGTATAAATAAAATAGACTTTAAAAATGATAAATATATTTCTCCACCTTCTGACAGTTTCATTCATTCTTTAAACGACTTTAGAAAAAAAAAGAAAAGTTTCAAAAAGCAATCAAATTTTTCAGAGGCAAAAAGAATAAAAAAGTCCAATCACCTTCTAAATGGTCAAACTGGAGCCACATGTCTGATGTGTTTTGGGAGGGCATGCAGGTAAGTAATTCTCTAGTTTCCCCCAAAAGCATCCAGGTTACACAGAGCGCACAGAAGTGGCCAAAAGTCTCTGCACCGCTGTTTCAGCTGTCTAATTCCTTCCAGACGGATGTGTGTGTGCGTATGTGTGTGTCTGTATGTGTGTGTGAGTGTGTGTGAATGTGTGTGTGGAGCCTCCTTTATGGCTGCTGCGGCTCCCAAACTCCTTTTACCGGACTACAACAGATTGGCGTGTTGTTTTAATAAGAGGGGGGAGGTTTTGGGGGTGTAAAGGAGGAGCGATGGAGAGAGAGAGAGAGAGAGAGAGAGAGAGAGGGGGTGGGGGGGGGGGGGGGGGGGGGGGGGGTTGGGGGGGGGATCACCCTTACAAATTCATTCAAAATCCTCAAGAAAGCGACAGATTGAAAGAAAAGTCTCCTTTCACACTATTTTATCTTTAATCAAATGTGGCACGGCTCAAAAACCACTACAGAGATGTATACTGATGAGACAGGTTGCAAGACATTAAATGTGTGATAATCAAACATTTAAAAAAAAAAATCTGTGTGATCAGAAGAGAGGAATGTATCCCCCCCCCCAAAAAAAAGGTCGTCTGTATATGACATATGAGCAGAAGTGCACGTGTGAGCTGCAGCTCGGATGTTGAGGAATTTCAGTCATTTCATTGATTCACCTTGATGCAGTTCCTCAATGTGACCAGCAGGCAGTGCTGCGCATTGCAGAACCCGCAGAGGGGACTCCGAGTGGACAGTAGCAACCCTCAGATCTGAAGGGATCATCCGGGTAACATCAAGAGTCATGAGCCTCCTGAGACAGTCAGTGATCATCATCTTCCTCATCCTCATCATCATCCTCATCCTCATCCTAATCCTCATCATCATCCTCATCATCATCATCTTCTTTAATGGAGAAGTAAAGAGAGTCCAGAACTCTCTAGATAATCTGAAGGAATACAAGTTTCGATGGGTGGAGAAATGTCTTTACTGACAGAAATGAGAAACATCGGTGAATCCACAAACAATCCTATAGTGTTATTTTTAAAACTATCTTTTAATGTCTTGAGGCTCCAATCTGGGACAACAAGCAAATTGTAAGAACAGATTTTTAAACAAATTCCTTAAGAGCAGTGCACACAACACCACACTGAGACGCGAGCTGAGATATCAGTGCTGAAAGTGGTCGAAATTGTGATACACGCACCAGAATTAGTAGAACATCCCCTGAAACTACAAAACAGCCCTTGTTTTCTAAGAGAACCTCCACTTTTTGGCCGCAGTGTTTCCACAGGATTATTGGGGCTGCATGGTGGGGTGGTAGTTTCGTCAGGGGTTTGAATCCGGACCTTTCTGTGAGCAGTTTGCATGTTTTCCCTGGGTACTAGTTTCCTACAGTCCAAAGGTGTCTCTTCATTTCCCGTACGGGTGGATCTGACTGTGTGTTTCTCACCGTGTGAGTGGTTATTGCTCCCCACAACTCTGAATTGGATTAAGTGGAATTAGAAATAAACGGAATTCTCTGAAATTCAGTCTTTTTTTCAGTCTTTTTTTCATTGGAGATTTTGAGGAATTCAATATCAGCACTCTCAAAATGTCTTTGTGTCATTTTGCATAAAGTTGTTGCTCATGTAGAAACTGTTAAGACAGAACAAAAAAAAAAAAAGGAATTTATTTGCATAAGAATAGATGGATCATTGTTGATGATTCTTCAAGGCCGCAAGCTTGAATTGCAAAGCAGCCTCAGATTTTGATGCTTTTATCCTGATTTTTGAAGAACTTCTTGAAAGGCGCATCAGTGCTGCCATGTTGTTCCCCGAAGGGGAAATAGCAGTGTCAGCATTAGAAGACATTCTTCACTCCTGAAAGCATTCACACATATTAACCTACTGGATTGATTCTGTAAATGTTCCAAATGTTCCAAATTCTTTGATTTAAAACAAACAAACAAAACGATTGTGGGCTCCATCTTTGACTGACAATGTCAATGGCCAGTCTCATCACACACACACACACACACACACACCCTTGTCTTCCCCTTGAATAAAATAAACATAAGAATAATGATAAAAACAATCGTATAAATCAAACAATTGTTTGACAACATTTCACAACAAGAAGAAGAAATGGGCAAGGTAGTTAAACAGTAAACCCAAGATAAACCGTGGGCGTAAGTTTGATTACATGAGATCTTTGAAAATGTCAGATGAACTTCTATGTACATGAAATGCCTTTTTGAACCAAGATATAAAAGAAACTAATAGTTTTTTTTCCCCCTGTTCCCAGTTGACATGAGAAACATTTACACCTGACAAGCCCATTGATCTCAGGGTTTATTAGTGTTCCTTTTAACTCAAGCAAAGCTAAAAAAAATGTCCTCAGATAATCTGTTTCAGTTCTCTTGTGTTATCCGAAATGAAAACAGAGGCTGGGATATTCTTAACGAGTAAAAACACAATAACAAATCAGAAACGCTGAAATCCTGACGATATCATTGCGACTCTGTTGGCCTAGAGTGAGGTCATGTTTTGAGGTGACACTGGAATGTTTTCCAAAAGCTTGATGAGCTTTCCTTTCCTGGTAAAGCTTCGCATTCTGCGTACGTATACGTGCAGTACAAGCCGGGGTGACGAATATAAATGAGGCCCGTGGTCAGGAAACCCTCAGCAGACCTGCATTGTTTATCTATGGTGCAGTAAAAACACAGTGTGTTCCAAGCCCGGTGGGTCTCCCTCCGGACTGCAGCAGCCAGTGAGCGACGTTATTGTCACAGGGACCGTATACACACATACATATATACTGTTCAGACCCGTCGCTCTCTGGACTTTCATACGCATTCATTTGCCAGAGTATTTATTTAAACAAGGGGACACGGAAACATTTGCAGACTCCTGGAAGTGGGTATGGAGTTAACACTGCGGAGAGAAGACATGCTAATGACTTCATGGGAAAGTTTGGAGCGAAAAACAAGAACTTTTTTCTTTCTTTCTTTAATGAACACAATGAAGCAGTTTGGCTTGATCTGGTTTTATTTCATTCGAAACAATCCAAACATAACAGACTTATCTAAAATCTCCAATTAAGCTTGTATTAGTAATGACAGTTTTTATAGTCGCCTGCATTGTTTTTTTCACCTCACATACCCCGGGTCTGCCTTTTACCTGATCCGTTCTACGAGGGATTTGCATGTTGTTCAAGTGCTCGCATGGATTTACTCCCACAATGTAAAGTCATGCGTGTCAATGGAGGGGTTGATCGTTGACCTGTACCTTGTCTTTTGCTTCCAGTCAGCTGGGATTGGTTCATTCTAGGGTACAGATCATTAGTTTTTAAACTCTGACATGATGTATGTTGCTGAACATCTACTAAAAACATAGGACGGGAGTACATAGTTTGAACACGCCCTCAAGACAGGCCACGTCGCTCTCTGCCAAGCAGGAACAGATGATCATCATTTCTGTATACATTGAAGACCTATTGTTGCCTGTTTCATCAATATCACCTTTCTGTAGGAATCAATAAACTCCCCATATGGATCCACTTTACACTGCGTCTATGTGTTGTATATCTACGACTGCGTCAACTGGCAGGAAACAGCAGCAGGAGGCTGGGGAACGTATTGAGCAATTACCCTGGGAGGTATAGAGTGCTGTTGGCCTGGGTTCACAAAAAATGTCACACTGTCAATACATGGTTTGTTTTACTTTTGCCCTGTCCGGATTTTCCTTTCGTTTTTTTTGAGGGGGAGTAAAAATCCCCCACACGGACACATCCACCTCAGAGAGAAGTGCAGCTTAAACACAAAGAGCAGAAGCAACATTTCCAGGAAAAGAAAGAAGAAAACGTGAAAGCTCTGGGACGGGATCCATTCATCCAATTCTGAAGGAGTGACGTTCACTCCACCTGAACTGTCTTTAAGTGGAACTGTGAACCTTTTGTTTTTGCCACTAATGTTCAGCAAACGGCGGCAATACATAGAACTTTTGATGAAGCTCGCGGGGATGGAGCTTATGGAGGAGGTGATGGTGGAGATGTGCGTTTGGTAGAAATTTGACCTGTCTTGCATGAGGAGGTGAGGTTTGACATTCACAGTTTACTTCACAGTTTTTAACAACCTTGCCTAGTTCCAGATTAAGATTTGGTAATTAGTGGTAGAGCCTGGTTGTCTGACAATTAGTGGTAGAGCCTGGTTGTCTGACCTGCTCCCCGTCCAGCTTCGACTTGCAGTGTGTCCAATGAGTTTTTTCCCCAACTGATCCTCCAACTTCATACTGCTTTATGCTGTTGGAGTCGCACAGCGCTGGAACAAATCCCAGGAAAACTATGGTTAAGGGCAGGATTCACCCTGGACAGGTCGCCAGTCCATCACAGGACAAAGACACTGAGAGAGACAACCACATACACTCACATTCACACCGAGGGACAATTCAGGGTCACCAATTAACCTGAGGTGCATGTTTATGAAATTGTCGGAGGAAGTAATCATTCATGTACAGGAAAGAACATGCAAGCCTACATAAACCTACGAACTTCTTGCCACTGAGTCAAGCAACACATTGCCGTGTGGCCCCAACAGATTCTGATAGTGAAAATCACATTGATTCCTTTATAACGGCAAAAGGAAGTTTGTGAATATCACATATTTTTTTAGCCGGTGTTGGAGTTTTTCTTCTTTTTGTCTCTGCGTTCCCCTCCCTGTAGAAGTAGAAACCAAATGTATCTCATCTCTTTTCATCCATCCGTCCTATTCAGCTTGATTGAACTTAAAGTTTTGTGGGACTGGAGTTGAACCCACAAAAACACATTCACATCTATTTTATTGACATAAAGTAACCCAACATACAGTACACGCCTTTGGATTGTGGTAGAAATCCACTCCACTTCAAAATCAAATCGGGGGTGTTCATGCTACGACTCAGGATCATCGACTGTATAGTTGAACCTATGAAGTCTGAAATGGAGATTCATTAATGGCAGTTAAGCTGGTGCATGAAACTACAGAGAAGAGACCCCTGCTATGTGCTGGTCATGAATCTATGAACAGTTAGTCAATACATCTGTCATAAAGGAAGAAACACCACGGATGAGATGAGAGTTCAATCTGTGTGAAGCATTGTGGAAAGGGGAGGTGGAGGAAGCAGCCACCAAAATCCAGAGTCGTCGAGTCAAAAGTATCACAAAACCCAAAACACGGAGAAATCCAGGAGCACAAGGAAACACGGGGATTTACAGGAGGGCAAGACACATGGACCAAACGGCAAACAAGACACACAGAAGAATCCCAAAACACAAAACAGGCACCAGGTGAAGACAATCACACACTCAGGCAGAGGTGAAACACATCAGGGCAGCAATCAGACACCAGGAGGGGAAATCAAAGGGCCTGAAATGAGACAGTGTGTAAGGATTGAACAACCGCACTGATAAAATAAATATATATTCTGGTAGATCTACTTAAGAAAATAAGGCAACTTATAGCATAATTTATTTATTTTGTTTGTGGTCTATCCTCCACTAAAGCAGCCACATCCCCCGACTCTTTGTATCTCTTCATTCTATCCATCTGTGCCACTTGGGAACACTGATGGATTATGGGTATTGTAGTATTTGGTGTTATGAAATACCAAATAAAACACAGTAAAGATAACAAGATTGTTGTTTTTTTTAGTTGTTGTTGTTGTTGTGTGGATAAATTTGAAAATAATTGGCTCACATTACTTAAATCATTCATGCCCCCCCCCCCCCCCCCCCCCCCCAAAATTCATGTTTTTTAATAAATATTTTTGACTTCAATAGTAGATGTATTTGTGTAAAGATATTAACTTGAATTTTAATTGTTGATTTCACAGATTCAATTAAGTTAAATGTATTTTTTTCTTTTTTTAGATGTATTTTTCTCAGTGCTCTGGGACATTGGATGGAGCAGAATTTCAGTATATTCACAACAAATATGAAGTAAGAGTCTGTAGGACCCTGTAAACCACCTCAATCTTTTCACACCTCTTTTTTTCACTGACTGCCGTCTGGTTTCCCCCCCCCCCCCCCCCCCCCCCCCCCTCTCTCTCTCTCTCGCTCTCTCCCGTCTTTATTTCCTCTGCGGTTGCCATTACACACTTTTACCTTCACGTGTGAGATGAAAGGTGCAGGTGTGTGAGGGTGTTGAAGACACAGCAGCTGTCGTCTCTCACATTTCTGGCCTCGGATCTCATGTTTGGAGATTTCTGTCGCTTTAGCTCATCTTGTTGTGACACCTTTGAAGTGCAGTTCTCTCGAACCGAGGGCACAGGTCTCGTCCGTCATCTGCGCTCTGCTGATGAACGATGATCCTGTACATCTCGCCACCATCTCAAACCATTATTAGATGGGTTTTTTTTGATCGTTTTCTATTGGGTGTCGTCAGGGTACAGGGGATCGCTCAATGATTGTTACACTTATTTACAGTTCTTCTTTGCCGTTGCTTTAAATCTCTTTCACGTGTTTCACAGTGTGAACTGAAACACTTCCCCCCCATCATATTTATCCGTTGGATTTAATGTGTCTGTGGCTCATGCACAGCTCATACACACTGAGTTTATTGTACAACTAATGACATCACTGGATTTAGTGCGGAGGACATATATCAGCTCAAGAAGTTTGTGGCCTCGCCGAGGTAAAAGTGCACTGGATACCCACGGCTCTGGAGTGGATCGGGTATTCCTCAAATCGTCCGAGGGGAGGATTTTAGAGAAGCTGAGAGGTTATGATTGAGTGTAGCTGGAAGTTTGGGTGGTATTTCTTTTCAGAGTTGAGTGGAGTTTAACCACAGCGTCTAATCAGAGTTGTCTTGAGGTGTGGTGGGGGTTGTTTTTATTTTTTATTTAGGGCGTGGGCTGCAGTTTTGAGACAACTCAATCAGAAAGCCTTCAGAAAAAGGCTGCCGATTGGATGTTGATGTTGAGTCTTGCGGCTGGTGGGATTATGTCACAGACAGGGAAAGCAGACACACACACACACACACACACACACACACACACACACACACACACACACACACACACACACACACACACACACACACACAGAACCGGCTACCATGTCGTGCTCTTCACTGCTCTCTGACATAAAGAGTGTTCCTCGGTGGAGTTCAGGTCCAATTGGTACCATGTGTCTCTGCTCTTAAACTCGTCCCAAACTTCCCTCTATGATTTCCTGGTTGGACGTTAAGCTGTGATTTTTCCCAAATTCAGGAAAGTGGAGAAAAAAAAACACGTCTACCCAAATACGCCATCAGTCATTTGGAAGAAATAACATTTAGGGCAAAAGTCCACCGGTGACTCTGTCTCATTAGAAGGGAATAAATTTGCCCCATACCTTCCTTGTTAATAGATATATCACGTACATATTTGCCCGGGTGCTGGAGCGGTGGCGGGATTCCAATTTAGGTTTTATAGTTTTCTTTACTACAGCTGTATTCTTGGACAAAGGCTGGTCCTTCACACCCGCTCACACTCTTGCATCGCCGCATGCATAGAGAAAATTGAAGAAATAGCAGATGTAAAGAGAAAATTGTTTAAGCTTCAAGAGAGATTACCAACACTGGAGAGGATCTGTGTGTGATTTACGGCTGTAAGAGCACAAAAGGGTTCAACCATTACCTTTAAGGTACTCAGTTAAATATGTGTAAATTGAAATTTTGACCCTTGGCTGCTGCTGAGGGACATTTCTACACATCAAGATTTTAAAGTCAGTATAGCAATGCACTATATTACAATTAAACAATCACATTTCTTGCAATGTGGTGTAAAACTGAAGAAATACACTATTTCTAGTAATCAATTGTGCTTCAGAATTCCATAAAGTTCACTACATTATGCCATATTTTTGCAGGCAGAGGGTTTATTTTAGCAACTGTTTTTGTTTGTTGTAGATGTTATCACTACATCTCTTTAATCCAAGTTGATCTATTGTTGAATTTCTAATTGGAGCCAAATAACAAACTTCACAAGCTGCATAAAGTGATACTGCCTAATCAGATCAATGTAAAATTTTAGGTCAATGGTCCAATAGTTTAACGTCTATTCTGTCAGATTTACAATGCTCACCACAAATCACTTCCTCCATCTGAATATGTTCTCCACTGAACCCCTTCAAGCCTAAAGGTAGGTTAGTGGTTGTTTGTAAAACTGGCTGCAGCCTCTTCCTGGAGCCACTTCACAGCCGTGCTGACGGGCGCCTCTCCAGAAACAGCAACACGTCAGACCTACAAGTGGCTACACGGATTCCCCGCGGCGGCTGCGGAGAAGTGCGATTGCTCAGCATGCATTTGTTGTGTTTTCCCTCACAAGTTGCCAGCGAGCGTGGAGACTGCTGAGCGTGAAGCGTCGGCGTTATTGTTCTTTTCTCTGCTGTAACTCTCCTGCTCGGTATAATCACACTGAAAACAGCCATGCTCCTAAATGTGACGATGATGCTTCGGGAAGTAACAGGTGGGAAGCTGATTGTGAAACTAAATTTAGTAATGCAGTCGATTACTCGTTGCTTTTGAGACACAAGTAAGAACTGCTGTGAAGCTGCTGTGTCGGTGTTGCCGTTTCCTGGCCATCAGGTTTAGCGTTTGCTGGTGTTTTACCTGTGACTATCAAATTAAAACGATGCCGTTTTCATATTGAGGCACTAATGGGTGCAGTTCATACACATACATGCGCCCAGAGAATAATATGCTATAAACACTGATAATGGTGAGTCCACTGACATTTCTATGGGCAGATGATGAAGTTGGATTGTTATTGGAGTGACTGGCAATAATAAAACTACAAGTCCCGAGAGAATATGAACTGGAAATCATGACACTCGAGGCCACCATGTTGTTACTGACCGTCTACTAGTGCATGTGTAGAACTATTAACTATGGCCGTGGTGAGCATGAGCAGTAGCAGCCGTTCCAAAAAGTCGTGCTTTCCTCCGTCTATACAGAGTTGGGGCATTTTTGAAAATTCCTCCTTGGGAGCCGTTTTCAAAGACTTTATCTGAACTTATCCAGTGATTATCTGCAGTGTTTATCTGTCTAGTGAGTCACAGCAACACAATTACACAACTGTGTGACATACTTTCTGAGAGAAAAAGAATTTGAAGTCAACTGTTTTTTCTCAGATAATGACATTTATTTACTAGCACAACTGCACAATCTTTTTCAGCAGTAACTGTACAGAAGTATTTATTCCCAGGATTGTGTGCAATTTTTTTAAAGGATTGTTTAGCCCGATGATATCATCCAGATCTGTGACATGTCCTATTAAGTGACATCCTCTCTATAGAGATCATTATTAGCAGCTATTACTACACTTTTAATGTAGTTTTAGATTTTCCTTCACGCAATGTCAAACAGAGTATGGCAGTAGACAGTTTATTCCATCATCATGTCTTTTCAATAGCAAGGATCGATCCTGAATCACAGCCACACACACTTTCTGACTGGAGCTGAGATGGAAGCGGTGTCGGTAATGGATAGAAATAACCTTTGATCCCCAGGAGGAAAGCATCTTCCTCCTCGCCTCCCTCCTCCCGCCTCCCTCCTTCCTCCCCTGAGTGCAGACTCAGACTTTCCACGAATGCCACCCCGACCTGCTGATCTGTTATCGTGTGTGCGTGGAGCCTGCAGACAGACACACCCAGACCTTCACACACACACACACACACACACACACACACACACACACACACACACACACACACACACACACACACACACACACACACACACACACACACACACACACACACACACACACACACACGGGCTCGATTTGGATGGGGGAGACGGCAGTGATCAGGATGGCGCTCGTGTTGATTTGCTGCGAGTGCAGTAGGTTAATTTCACTGAAAGCGAAGGAGCAGAGAGTCAGGAAGGAGGGGCCGGTTCGGGTTACCACACCCTTCTTGTTGTGGTACTGTTACCGTGGTGATTTTCAAAACTAGACCACCGTGCGTAGAGAAGCAATTTTAAAGTTATAAAGATCATTTTTTCTATATAGGTTCTTCTTTCTGTCTTATCCCCGTTCCTCCTCCCATGCCTCTCTGTTCCCATACTGTCTCCACACCCCACCTCCGCCTCCCCCCTCCCCGCTCTGACGTCTCAGCCGGGGCTGGGTGTTATTTCAGGTCACACAGACCTCAAGGCCACAACCTGTGAGAATTACAGATGACATGTATTCAATCATCATCCCCCCTCACAGGACAATGAGCAGCATTTACCAACAGCTCCACATGTTCGCAACATGGCAACACGGAGAGATTATGATAGTTCCAGCCAAAAGAAAAGAACTCACTGTGCGCACATGTGCCGTAAGTTTATACTGTACTTTGTGGCTGGAAGGGGAAGGTTCTGCTGAATGCAAATTTCTGATTAACAATGTTTTCACTTTTCACACGTGGACGATGAATCATTTTCTGGCTTTGTTTATTTGCTTCTTCAAGAAAACTCCACAAATATGCAGAGTTAGTTCTGCTACAGAGCCTGTGCTCAAAGCTAAGACACTGAGAAATACTTTGAAGGAAGTTTTGATTAAAAGATGTCACATAAGATAAGTTAGTATAAAGTCTGAGGAATCAAAAGTCCCTAGAACGCCAAAGTTATTCATTATGTTTTTACATGGAAGAGAAGATTAAAAAAACAAACATGCATAGAGGTTATTCACTTCCATTGTCAATGTTTGACTTGTTTGAAGATGATTTGTCTCTCTTGAATCCATCCATCCATCCATCCATTGATTCAATTTTGTTGGTGCATCAGTCCCAGCTGACATTCGATGAAAGGACCTATTCAGAACCCTCAAGTTCAAATCATCCATCCATCTCCGACACCACTGTGTGATACTGGAGCCAATCCCACCTAACTGTGGGTTACACCCGGGGTGTCAAACACTTTTTAGTACCGCGACCACATACAGCCCTACCTCATCTTGAGGGGGCCAGACTAGTAATATAGTACCATAATAACCTTTCAAATATACAACTTTTTCTCTGTTGTGGTGCACAGTGTATGTGATGACAAAACCAAACATTTACTACAGAAAATGACTACATAAATCCAATTTTAATGAACCTTTCTGGTACAAAATACAGTAAAATGCCCAAAAGACTTCTCCTGTAGCTGTTTCATTATGGATGTTTTTATAAACTTACCCTGACTGCATGGCTTTGAGGCTAGTTTGATACCAATGAGGTAGCTATCTTTCATGGCATTATCACCATCCGCTCATGTCTCAGTGTTGTGTTGTGTTCTCTACTCTGAAGAAATTTGTTTGAAAATCAATGTTTTCTTTGAAATCTTTACAATTTCCTTGGTGGTTTGTCGGGCCGGGTTGGAGCCTCTTTCTGGCTGCTTTTGGCCCACAAGCCTTATGTTTGACACCCCTGGGCGACACCCTGCACACGTCACCAGCTAATCACAGGACAAGGACATACACTCATCTTTGCAATGGCAGCATGTTTCCTCCATGCGCAGAGAAAACGTGCAAACTCCAAACAGAAAGGCCCAGCGTGAATTAGAACCCTCAGCCTTGCGGTAGAGCGAACCACTCCTCCATCGTGCAGCCCCGGGATAAATTGGGAACAATAAAAACTGAAGACGAAAGGCAGCCTGAACAGGTGTGTTTTGAGAGGAAGTTAGTTCCAGAGTCGGGGCGGAAAGATCTGGGTCCCACGGGGGGCAGACAGACAGGGTAAGTGGAGAGGAGGGGAGCAGAGGAGGACCTGACTGTGGGGGAGGGGGGGGTATGTTTCCAGGAGAGTCCCCCATTAACTCTGGGAATGTGGAAAGAAGCCAGAGCAACGAGTTGCATGGAGGTGTGTTGTGAGAAACCTGTCTGCATTTGGCTGGGTGGAGCTATGAGAGGCTGACAGGAAGAAGCAAGCATCTATACACATGTTGACACATATAGCCCTGATGTGAAGCAACCACGCTAAACACCGAGCACACAATGTGGCCTCAAAACTCCAAATTAGACTGTAATATTTCTATTATTTTTCAAATGAAATTGTTTTATCCTATGCATGTATTGGTTTCTTTGTCTCTTTGTGTTTTGCACTGGCTTTGTACAGCACTCTGGCCCACTCTTCTCATTTTTAAATGTGCAATATAAATAAACTTGACTTGACTAACCACAACACCGCTGTGTTGCCATCTCCTGCTTCTTGCCCAATAACATTTTCCATGAGGCAAAGGTTTTATCCCGAATCTCCTTGTAATTCCTGGTACATCCCCTCCACTGAAGATCTGAGAAGACCCAATAATAGGAGAGAGGACACAAACACAATGAAAAGAAAACTGGACGTTCACTACAACAATTGTGGCAGCAATGCGTCACTGCTTTCGCAACACGAAACATCCTGCACAAAACCACCACCGTTAAACTGTCAGGCCACTACAGCAGCTGACATTTCTTAGTTTCTGTTATACTCAATTAATGACGACCCACAAAATCTTCTGTGGCTTTTTTTATTTTTATTTTTTAAAGCAACACAAGACCTCCCTGTGTTTGTTTGTACATGACACCGCGGATTGTGTGCCGCATTGAAGAGCACATCGTTTCACGGTGCGCCTGTCACTCCTGGGCGCCTCGAGATGAGTCATGTTGTCAGACGTTGGCACCTTCAAATGAAAGCTGAGCTGAACTGAAGCGACTCCCAGTATTTTCACTATTGACAGATGATGATGTGTTGGGCACGGAGTGAAGCACCTTGTTCCAGAAATGAGAAAACTCCAGCTGGTGCCGACTGTGGAAAAGAGGCTTGAGAGAGCTTCTTGATTTATCGGCTGCTTTTGGAGAGCGGAGGATGCCGTGATGTGCTAATGACACATTAGTGCTGCGATGTTGTCATTCGTGTAAAATACCACACCGGCGTCGCATCTGGACCGTCTGCTGCTGCAACATGTGCTGAGCGCAGACGCTCGCTGACAAGACTGTTGTCACACTGTTAGTTTAACGTTTTCTTCCTGTGAACACACTTCTAAGTTTAAAGTTCTCTATAGTGATAATTTGATTATAAAGAACCGTCGGTGTTATATATGTATTCACTATTTAAAGGGCATCAGTTGAGATGCCATACCCATATAAAGTTTTAGCTACTGATATTTCAAAACTTTAAATCAAGGGTGTCAGACACATTTTAGTTCAAGGGCAGAGTGAAACCCTGCAACCTTCAGTAGGATAAAGCTTTTGGAAAATGGAGGTGAATGTGGGTGACTGTGTCCCTCTGCGCTGAGCCCTCAAACTGAAGCTTGGATGATACCGAAGATGGATGGATGAATGGATGGCCTTTCAACAATCCTCTAAACAGTGTAAGCACTTGGTTAGTGTGACTGGCAGTTTGTGACAGGACTCAAAAAGAAAGGATCCAACTGAGGGCATGACTATACAATCCTTTGTTTTCTTTCATATCATTTATCAAATCTTAATGAAAGTGAGTTTTGTATGTTAGTTGTGATTGTTATAAGGAGTAAAACTCAGCCTGTAAAAAGACTAATGTACATAGTTTTCAGTAGCTTTGCATTTATTTTTACTTTTTATAATCTCACAAAATGCCTCATGACGTCAAAGTCACTTATTTTAGGATTAATGTCTTTAAACAGAAGAAGATCTCCCAATAACTGGGGGGCCGTAATAAAAGATTGGATCACTTTAACAATTACTTTTGTTTTACAACTTTATTAGCCACTGGCCCATTTCCCCCCACTTTAAAGGGTATGAGTGTACAGTTACGGTAACATGCCATGAAGTGGAAATGTAACTCTTTGTAAAAAAAAATAAAAAAAACAACAGATCTTTAAGTATAGGAATTATAGTTCCAGAAAAATGAGCACAATGAGTTAATCTAAACAACGTGGCATGCTACTGTGGGGTGGTGATGCATTCACTAGTCATTAGAGGTCGTAAAACTCTTGTTTTGTTTCACTTTATAATAAAAAATATGATTCACTAATGAACTCTCACACACGCACGCACGCACGCACGCACGCACGCACGCACGCACGCACGCACGCACGCACGCACGCACACACACACACACATACTCATATAACGCAGGTCTGGGTGACCTGTGTGAAGCAGGAAGTCTGTCGGTCATTATTTACTACCACTGCTGTCCTTCCCCCCGCTTCAAAGAGGGGCTATTATTAGAGTAATGGTTTTACTCAGGGGACCTGGTGGCTTTTATCTGAATGCTCTAAGTGACTGATGGCTTATTTTTGCTTGTGTTTTCACTGAAACCAAAGGGGTGCTATTTGTTAGTTATCTGTGGAGTGATTTACACGTGTGAAGGTAAAACCTGCTTCGACACAATTTGCTCTGAAAATAGACATTTAACCCACGGGAAATACCACAGGCTGGGAAGTCATATGCCTCGGATGACATGCATGTTTGGTCATTTCCAGTAATGCTTCAGTGGTTGTGACCATCTTCACACCTAATTTAAAAAACCAACGCTCTGTGAGTCACATGGATTTTTCCACTTTTAGTTGACAAACAGATTAACATTGTTTTCTAATTGGCCCTGCTTTGGTCAACCACTGACGTTTGGCTTAGCAGTGCATCTTTAGTTAAAGTTGGATGGAAAACACTTCCAGGCCGTAAAAAGGAGACCCGGAGATTCCCTCTGGTAAACGAGTCGAGTGACATTATTCACTAACAGAAATGAAGCCACGTTTACACGACAATCAAACTGTTGTTGTGCTTGGGTGTCCGTTCACACGACATGTCGCCATTGCAGCCACTGTAAACCCGTGCTAGAATTCTTATGGCGGCTGTGGCTCAGTTGATAAAGTGGTCATCTCTCAAACAAAATGTTTCGGGTTCGATTCCCGATCTCCCTCTATCAACACCTCAAAGTGTCCTTGGGCAAGACACTGAACCCCAACCTGCTCCCACTGGATGGATTTAATGCCTTGCATTGCCGCCACATCCACTGGTTTGGCTAGAAATGGGCATAGTCAATGCAGAAAAAAAGGAAATTTCCAGAGGGGATTTATAAAGTAAGAATCATTAGCTCCCGAGATGGAAGATTTTCACAAGTCCGTTATCCTGTAAAAGAGGGAAAACACAACTTTCTGGAAACACTGGAGCTCCGTCTCCATAGGTGTTCTTTTGCACATGGGTGAGTAGATGGACAATAACATCTCCAGTGTCATGACTCGCAGTCCATATTCTCCTGGGACTTGGTAGTTTGGTCGTTGAGAGTCACCGTAATAGCAATCTAACTTTGTCGTCTATCCATACGAATGTCCGTGTACTCGCCGTTGTTAATGTTTATAGCGTATTGTTCTCTCAGCACATGCGTGTGTGGTTTCATTACAAAAACAACCACTAGCGGCCCAACATGTTAACTACATTATTTTTCAACATGTCTACCATTTCCTTGTAAATGCAAAAACTGATAGTAAAAGTGATGCGCTTTCACTGGAATCGTGGAGTAAACCAGGTTTTAGCTTAGCGCTGCATCTTTAGCAGAAGCTGGATGGAAAACACTTCCGGACATTGAAAAGGAGAGCCGCAGGCCCCCTCGAGTGAATCGAGTAACATTTTTCCCATACAGCACCGAGACTGGAGGTCGTACTATTACAGCTGCTCGCTGTAGGAGATGTCACAAAGAATGGAGCCAGTATTCCATGTAATTCCTGAGTAGGTACCGAAACAATGATTGTGAGTGTTGGATGACATAATGGCCATATGTTTTTACTTCCACATCATTGGTGGCATCGTAGCTGCTGATCATCTTGTTAGTTTTCATTGGGAAACATATAAAGAATAAAGTGTAGTTTGTAATTTACTGTCAGATACAAAAGGTGAGACTTTCTTGGCGGAAGCCCTTAGAGGGTTTTGTTTTCTTTGGGTTTTTTTCATGCTTTGATCATTTGGATGCATGTTCTTAATAATCCTGCTCAAAAGCACAACATGAATGACTCATCCAGATCTAACAAGCTATTGGCTTTAATCAGGTGAATCATGGCGGGGAAACATCCAAAGCAATGCTTCCCAGCTCCAACACACAAAATTCTGATAAATGAGTTGTTATCAGAAGTCTGCAGGGCCGAGGACTGGAAACTGCCCCGAGGGGAGGAAAAACAAAGAAAAACAAAGAGGAATACGCTGCAGGACGTCTGCTGCTGGCTACTCATTTCCAAACGCTTTGAGTTTAGACTGTGTAGTTACAGACCCAAACAGCACGGCAACTAGAGTTTCCTCATCCGGTTGACAAGTTGTCTGGGTCCAACGATCTCTTGATCTGCAGTCACATTTTGTTCTCAACAAATATTTGCCAAAGAATCAACACCAGAGCTCAGATCGACCCCCGTGATCAACTTTTCACCCAGTCTGACCCCCAAACACTGAGCCACCATGCCAGAGGTCACTGCATGGAAGGTGTTGATTAGTAGAGCAAATAGGAACTAATATGACAGCTTGAGTTGAGGAGAGAGCTGAGAGTCAGTTAGTGAAAAGAGGCTGAAGAAATAGCTGCAAACTGCATATTCTTCAATGGTGGAAAGGTTGTGTGCTGGATTTTAGTTGAATAATGTTCTGGAAATGGGAAAAGAAGTTAAAAACAAAGGTATTTCATGTTGGAGGGGGAATCTTTGTGTTAAATATTCATCTATAGACTCAGATCCTAAGTAACCAATATGGAAATGATCTCACCATGCTTTGAACAAAGATTTGGGTGGTGTTTTGAACACCACCTGCTGAATACCAGGTGACTCTCAGTTGTCTACCCTTCAGATGACTGACGGAAGGAAATTTTGAATAGCAAATTAGCGTAATTTATATTGAAACAATTCCCCACATTCACCCAGTGGTGGCAACGTGGCGTTTAAGGTCTTACCGAAGCACAATGGCGTTAGGGATTCATCTACAATATGGTGTTTGTTATTGTCTGTTTGTTGGACATTTTTACATATTTATTAGTAACCATGTTAACATTAGACTATTAATTACAGTTAAATCAATACAAAAGAAAGAATGTCATTTCAAAACTGCTTTATATGAATACCTCACTCTCGATAAAAATGGGTTTCCATTCATTTATCCATCTTTCATGTTTGTTTGATCTATGTCAGGGTGCCTGGAGGAGATTTTAACTGAGCAGAGTTGAGGGTGTGGAGAACACTGGACAGGTCACTAATCCATCATAAGGCGAAGAGAGAGACAAACACAATCGGCCCTGCAGGCAACTTCAACTCACTAATTAACCTCAAACGCATGTTTCTGGACTGTGGGAGAAAACCGGAGCACCGGGATCAAACCGTAACAATAATAACATTGAAAAGCTTCATCGTTTCTGTTTTCTTTCTTGGTGTAATTTATCGAGGATCTCAGAGCTCAAAATCATTGCTCTTCGACCTCATTCACTGTTTTGTGGCCCGAGGAGGAGACTCATGAGTGACGTACGACAAAGTTTGTTCTGTCCTCCTCCCCTGCAGTGCTGACCGTTATTTAAAAAGAACAACATCCCAGCTCCGATACACTTTCTTCAGGGAGGCTATCAAACCCGTGATACATGTATCATACTTGCGTGTGTCTCATAACATCTCTGATTAAAAGCTCCGGCGCGAGGAAAACACCAGACCGCGTTAGATCTGGTTCCATGTGAGCCGTCGAACTTCAACCTTCAAAATTTGTGAAAGTGTGAATGCGGCAGCAGCAGCTACCAAGGGGATGAAATAAACATGAAGGAACAGGTGGAGGACGGCCTGCTGGGTAGATCACAGGACTTCAACACACATAACACACACACGCTGGTGAATGATGATCCTAAGCATGACATTAGTTACTGATGTTTCATCAAAACCGCACTTCTGTGACGTCTGAGAGAGGTTATGTAAGGGTGGCCGAGGGTGTATCTGTTACCTGCGTGTAAATCTACTGTGACATTATAGATAGAATTTGTCAGACGGTTGTGGATGATGAAATGGTGGAGCATTCAAAAGAAGAAATGAAATGTGCATCATTGTCATTAGCTCATTTTGGGTGCAACAGCAGTAACAACCTAAAAAGTATATGATAGTTGCACAGCATTAGAGGAATATCATTTTCTTTATTGCTCAAATGAATCTTGTGCATTTTTGTGTTTCCATTATTTAAACTGTAAATTATTCTCATCTAACTTCAATGTTTTATTTATCTTTCCATCTCGTCGCAGTTTTAAGCCTCTGAAATGTTCCTATACGGTTGCATTTCACCTCAGCTCTCACTTCACCCCCCCCCCCCGCCCACCCATAAGACCCTTTGGTGTCATGTTTGAGCACATGATACGTGGGCATGAACCCAATACTTCATCACAGTATCCTACTGTCTGACCACTCTGTGGCCCTCACGCCGGGCTCGCTGGTTTTATCTGAACCGACAGGCAGACATGTGACAGAAGTGGACCCCCGGACAGACCGGGCCGAGAGGAAGTTTGGGTCAAATTCTTCTGTCTGTGCACCACCTCCACCTGAGGTGTAGAAGACACAGGTTCTCCCATGTGGAAATACTCACATGCTCATGCACACACGTGCTAACATAAAACCACCTCAACCAATTTAATGTCAAACAGACTGTGATTTGTTTAACATATAAAGAAATCCCTAAGATCATAATCACTGGATTTTAAATGTTTTCATAAATTATGTACCAGACATATAAATGAATAACATTGTAATGAATGAATATGTGTGTGTGTGTATATACTGTGTATCTATCTATATACTACATCTTTATATCTATATATATCTATATCTATCAATCTATCTATCTATATCTATATCTATATCTATATCTATATCTATATCTATCTATCTATCTATCTATCTATCTATCTAGATATATAGATAGATAGATAGATATATAGAGATATATATATAGATATATATATATATAGAGATATAGATATAGATATATATATATATATATATATACACACACACACTCACACACACATTATATTCATTCATTACATTACATATATATATGTAAGCAATAAGTATATTATCACTAACAGATAATGACCTGAACCAAACTCTTTTGATACAGACATAAGCTCTGTTGGTTTGCAGGCTGTCACCTCACAGTGTTCATTAGAAACAAAAATAACAGCTAAATTAGAAAATCAGGCTTAATTAGAGAAAATAACAGGCATCGTGTTAAGCGCACTGGGAAAGTTCCCGATCTACCAGATGTCCGATCCAGCGCTGGTGGCCAGACATGATCGCCTGCATGATCTCCTGCCTCGGAGGTCAGAGTGGAGAATGTAAAGGTTCCGGGGTCATCATTGACCCTCCAGGTCTGTTGCCACAGAACCAGCTGGAGAGAAGCTGTATGAAAGAGTTACAAAATTAAAGGGTGTGTAACTTTCATAAGCCTCCAGCTAAAAAAACCCACAGGAACATCTGAGAAGGCTACAGCATTCACAGGTCTGTTTAAGCCTCTGTTGCTACGCTGGTGGAAGTTAAAACTGTCCTGTGTTGAATTACTTGTAAGAGGACCAGAAAAATCCAGAAAACCATTGTTCCTCCAGTGATGTCATTTCTATTTTTTTTACCTTCCTCTTAACACCTGCAGTTTCTGGCATGAGAATGTCTTATTTTATTAGGAATCAGCTGTCAATATTATCCTCCCCAGCTGCTTGTCATGAAGTCATCCACCGCTGCTGCTTCTGCTTCTGCTTCCGTTGCTCAAACTTTCCCCAACACAGGAATCGGGACCTCTGGAGACCTGCTGATGCGGAAATGGAGGTAGCTAATGTAATCTGATTGATTGTATCTGATTCTTTTAAGTAAAGACTCACAGAAGCTCTCTGAAAATGAGATCGTCATTGAACACTTTGCTGAGCATGATTATTAAGTTTTCAAATTCGTGATGTTGACAGTTTGACAAAAAAGAGGCAAATAAGAGCAAATTGACTTTAACTAATAAGGTTTTGTGCACGTTAACTTGCTTCTTCTTCTGCAGTTATAAAGACGCCAGCATGTCCGATTGGCATTTAGGTTTTTTAGTTTCTGCGTCACCAGGCAGCAGGCACACAATCGACAATCATTTCACAATTTCTGTGTATGTTTGGCTGTAGTCTTTTCATACAGTTTTTGTTTTCTCTGTTGTGGCGGAGTGTATATGTGACGACAGAGTTCATATCAGAGATCTGCAACCTTTATGATAAAAAGAGCCATGTCCATGATTTTCCACAAAAATAAATATCTTCTGGAGCTACAAAACATGCTAATCATCTCCAATAAAGAACAAAAAACATCAGAAAAAAATGTCTGTACCTACAAAGAATAAGTTTGTTTTAATGAAGTTCAGGTACAATTTAGATATATCTTATTAAATGTTTACTTGTTTGGCCTTTTTCCCCCTAAGAATTTTCCCACAATCGCAATTTTTGCGCCTGAATGTTTCAGGTGAGTCTCTCCGCTTGTACAACGTGACGCTTTATTGTGTTTGAGACCCTGAAATTACGGTCGACAGACAGCAGCTAACTGCTAACTGGGCTAATGCTAGTTGCTAATTCCTATATGCTAACAGGACGTCGAACCCTGTGTGATTTACAAATGACCCCTGTATTTCATTTTAAATCTCCGAGGTGCAGTGCTCTGTGACGTGAATGTTTGTCGATGGCTCCACAACCGTTTTTTTTCTTTTAGTATTTTTGTGTCTGAGCAGAGGACCGCCATCACACACATAACACTACAGTGTCCATTCTATCTATCTATCTATCTATCTATCTATCTATCTATCTATCTATCTATCTATCTATCTATCTATCTAATCATTATTTATCTGATGTCAGTTTTGTGAAAATTCAAGTTACACAGCTAAAACAAATAGCAAATGTAGAATCTAATCTGTGAATATATATATATATATATATATATATATATATATATATATATATATATATATATATATATATATATATATATATATATATATATATATATATACACAGATTAGATTATATAATAATAATAATATATATGTGTGTGTGTGTGTGTGTGTGTGTGTGTATATATATATATATATATATATATATATATATATATATATATATATATATATATATATATATATATATATATATATATATATATATATATATATATATATATATATATAATAGCAACTAGTCCTTTGATAAAGATTTCCAAAGTTTTCTGAGTTTAGGAAGCATTAAAGGTTTCATGTGTAAAACCTTAGGAAAAGCAGAGCCCATCCAGAGAGAGGGGTCTGAGATCTGTTTTCCAGTTACATCACTGCCAGTGACCGATGAACCCCACTTCCTACTTTTACACTACAAAGGAAAATCCTCTGTGATTTAGGACTGTCATTCCAAAGAGCCATCCTTCAGGGGGCTGCTAAGTTAGTGATAAGAGGCTAAAGAGCATCCATGGTGTAGCAGGCAACGTCCCACAAAGGGGCAATGCACACCTCGTGATCAGGAGGTGGTTGCATTGATCCTTTTTCAGCTTTCATGTAAAAGCCTCTGCACTCCCGTCTTGTCAGAGCCTTTACAAGGAAACCCTGACACTCTTTGTGTTTTCTCCATTCCTGTCCCAGCAGGAACGATGCAGATAAACCCAAACCATGCTGCTGAGGCGCAGGTATATTTCATTCAAAGGTCAGAGTGGACAAACCGCAGCTGGCCGGGGTGAGATGAAGCAGCGCCTGCAGTGAACAATAATCCAGAGGTTCAAACCGCTGCGTCCCGCCCCCTCTCTAACCTGCACACTGACCTCTTCATCCCTCACACTGTGGCACACAGAAACCTCTAATTCACGGACACCCGATCTTTCACGTTGATTCCCACCAACCCAGAGACTTAAATCTTCCCCCTTTTTTTTTCTCGTTCTGGAAACGACACCTGCAAGTTGTTTATTTCTTCAGTGCCTACGTATTACAACATGTTTTGGCCTCATGGTTAAGACATTATTACCACTTGAAACATATACTTTCAGTTAATTCAGTGTTTTACCTCACTTATATATATATATATACACACACACACACACACATATATATATATATATATATATATATATATATATATATATATATACCGTATCTATATCAGGGCGGCATGGCTTGGTTTATACAGCCGTAATCTCCCAATCAAGGTTGCAGGTTCGATTCCTATATCTATCTATCTATCTATCTATCTATCTATCTATCTATCTATCTATCTATCTATCTATCTATCTATCTATCTATCTATCTATCTATCTATCTATCTATCTATCTATCTGTCTATCTGTATATCTGTATATCTATCTGTATATCTCTATCTATCTCTCTCTCTCTCTCTCTCTCTCTCTCTCTCTCTCTATATATATAGGATTCCACTTTTTGTCCCTGTACTGTAAAGGATTACAAACTTTTTTTTGTATCGTCATTATTACTTAACACAAAGGACACATTTGATGTGCAATATGTTTTAAAGGGACTTTGCAAGGACACATGGACTGAATTTAAACTCGATTGTAAGCGATGGGAGTCTGCTTGTGTCTTTTTAGTGGATCTTATAGTGCCTTATGTGTTTTAGTAGATTTTATACTATACGTACGTCACTACAAGTAAACCCACCCTTTAATATAGTTTCACGGGTGTAAAATCAATACAATTACTGTACGTTACACTGCAGGGAAACTGTGTCAAGTCACACCAAATCTAAGCATGTGAAGCTGACCCTGATGACCAATGAACGTCTTTCTAGATAATGATCACATCACGTTATAGAAATGGGAATTAGCCTGTCCGGGGTGGAGACGTTGGGACGCTACACCCGACTGCCCTCCAGTCGGGTCTGGTTTCAGCTCTTGTGGCTCAGTTGTGGTTTAACACCCACTTTCTGGAGCGCAAAGTGAAGTAGATTGATAAAAAGCAGATTGGACACTTACTTGGGACGTGCTAGGAGCTCGGCCAAGATAAATGCTCAATGGGTGTAGCCACAATTCCAGGTACAACAGATACACTCTATAACACGATCCAGTTAAACTTCATGAAGTGAGACTTTTTACGGCTGCGTTTTTTAAAATCTCATGTGATTGTGTATTGATTTAACGGCCAAGGCTGCACTTTTCCACTTTCTTTCCCCCCCGTTCATATCTCATCATCGGACTTAGTGGAAACATGGCAAACTGAGTTTTTCATGTAAACAAAAGATCATGGCATGTTTGTCGTCAGCTTCTTCCTTATTTAATTTATGTACTTTAGGAAAGTTTAGATGTTGTTTGTTTTTCCTAGAAGTACCTACTCTGGGTCGCAGGACAGTTTCCCCTCCGCTCAGTGTGGGTACTAAGTGTTTGGAAATGTGGGTCTAGTAGCAGGAGCCAGATCAAGTCACACTCTGAAGCTGTAAGAAATCAGTCCTCTGTTATCCTCATTTGACCTCTGTTTTCTCTTCATAAAACACATATGGTTTTATTTTTCTAAAGGGGGTCCAACTACTAAATACCAAGTATCTTGCTGAGGCCTCGCTCTGTTTTACAGTAACACTGACTGAAAAGGAACCGACACTGGCTTGAATTCCTTTGTAGAACGGGGGCATCCAGCCGTGCTGCACGGGTCAAAGGTCAAAGCCATGTCTGAGCGCCGACTGTCCTGCCCGGAACAAACGCGGTGCTCCGCTCCCCTCGGAGAGCTTTGGATCTTTATAACCAGAGCGATTGTATATTATGCAACACGATTCTCCATAATTAAAACCATTTCTCTGTCTTTGCAAGACTTTTCAACACTTGGTTGGGCAACAGCGTTTGATTTAGATTCCTAATGGAGGTATTATTGAAAACAAAAAAAAAAAGAAACAAACAAAACAATGAGAATCAGCCGATGCTTATTTAACCAAAGTCAAACTTAAAGTGTTTTATATGAGCGCTGCTGTTTTGTTTTCATTCTTACTCCAGTATCGTTCATGCAGATTTCACCTCATTGATACCTTCTTCTTCTTCTTTTTTTTTTCATTTATAGTTCTTATGATATGGAAATGTTAACTTTTCATCATAAAGTAACATCACAATATTTTCACCGTAACTTAAAGCTTATGTTATCATACTTCCGTGACATGATGCGTCAGCAGCAGGGAGACAAGAGCACAAACGAGGTCAGCAGTTTGGAGATTCTGTGATAATAATGAGAGTGACAAAAGCAGGGCAGGCTGCAAATTATGTTCTGCCAAAATATCAAGAGGAGGTGAAAGCGAGTTCATACAACAGTGGATCCAGGAGGATTTTACACCAATGCATGCTACATGCTAAAGAGTTTCGGGGATCACACACCAGAGAAGCTACATGCTAAATATGATAATAGCATGACCAAAACACTCATTAACAGCAAGCTGGAGCACGTGTGTGGCACATCTCAAGGCTACTGATGTGTCCACGCTGTGCACAGGATCATGAGTGGATTGATGCTACACACTGCACGATATGCGTACTGGAGATGCAGTCACATGTTGGAGCCATCGGGGCTGTTGGAAGCGCACATAGCGTCGACACAGAGGCTGCATGGAGGTGATTCGCAGCAACGCATAGCCTTCACGTATCACGTGCATATGGAGTATGAATTAGGTTTAATGGCATTTAATAAGTACTTGCATCGGTACTCGGTATCGGCAAGTAATTAAAGGTTAGTACTTGTGCTTGTGCTCGTCCTTTAAAAAAACAGTTGCATCCCTAATAATAAATTTAATGAAGGCTACATAGAATGTGAGAGCAATGTGGCATCAAAGATCAGATGTTGACAATCATTTTAAATTTCTAAATGTTTGTCATTCAACAGAAATATACTATGTTGTGCATAGTATCAATAATCAGGTGAGTTTGACTGTTAATATGTGTGCTTCAGTTAGATGTTAAAATATGTTTATTTGAAGTTTATCAGAGTAAGTTTCCTCTTGCTGTTAAAGAAGTAGAGACAGTTTAGTGACCTCATGGACAGCAGTGCTGGTGCTTTCTTCCAGGAAGAAAGAGACTGGAACGGATTTGTTTCATCCAACTGCCAAAGCTAACAAGATTAAATAGCTGGAGCTTTAACGTTCAGTTGCGCAATTAAAGAGAGACGTTTAGAAAAGTGGACGTGATGTTACAAGTAAACACGGTTTTACAGCATTTATTCATCAGTCCTGCTCACATTACAGTTACAATTGCAAGTGTAAAACAGTAAATCTACTTGTCTTTTTGTGTTTATCAAGGTAACAAATCCTGAGATAATCAGGCGGTAGCGTAAGTAATTGCGTGTATTTCAAATCATTAATATATATCTGTTGCAGTGTTCATGCAGGTGTCTCAGCACGCCTCGGCCCCGTTCACACAACAATGTTTTCAAGTGAAAACGGAAAACTTTCATGACAAATACAATCAACAGCATCCACTAGTGGCCAGGCATGCTAACTACATCATTTTCAGCATTTCTGCCATTGTCATGTGAACAGACATCATTTTCAAAACGTGAACCTTTTCTGAAATGAAAACGTTAAAAAAAAAAAACGATACTTTTTTATTTGAAACGTCACATTGGTCAAATTCGTTCATTTTCACGAACCATCGTGAACACTTCCCGATCAGCGGCGATGGCAGCTTATCTAACACGCTTGCAGAACATCGGGAGAAACTTGTGATTCAGTGTTTTCCACAAACACACTCAGACACATGATGCGTGTGAAATGGTGATGGATCAACCTTGGGAGTGAAAGACGAAACGCTCCACTGCCTGAGCACTCCTGTCAGATTTGGTCTGATTAAAGCCCGGCTCACATGAAAAACAATCAGCTGTAACATATGACTTTTCTGTTTTCATTTCAGAAAAGTTATGTGAGAATCAAAGTGTCTTTTTATGAGTTGAAAATGGGGCCAGGTCTTTAAAAAAAATGATGAACTCTGTAGGCCATTTATAATAGAACGGTTTTCAGAGGCTTTTTGTGTAAACAAACGTTCAATAAACTCAAGTTCACCATTTTCACTCATTAGACCCTTTTAAACTTGCGCTTGGGTTTGAAAGAAACAAAAATATGCTCTTGATACAGTACATGTGGAAAGTGGAATCTTTTGAACCCCAGTGAACACCACACTAGCTGACATACACCAAAAGTTTGTCCTCAAACTGGACGTCCGTGTCAAAGGGTTGACTTCAAAACTTTACTTCTGCTCTATAAAAATGTGCAGTTTACTCAGTGTACCTAGAGTCAGAAGCAAACAAGGTGAAGCAGCTTTTAGTTCCTACCCAGTGGAACAAACTTCCTGAACAGCTGAAAGACTGCTGACACACTCTCGTCTTTTAAATCAGGACTTAAAACATTCTTATTTGCATAGGCTTTCGAATGCAATATGAATCTGTTGATAAAGCTATTACCTTATTTATTCAGCTTTTTATTTTTAAAATCTTTTCAACTCTCATTTAACCAGTGATTGACATGAAAACTGCTGCTTCGAATTAATCTCAGATTCATCTTTGAAGTGATGCCGTGGAGCTCTTCCTCTGCACATGCAGAAATTCATCCCGCTCAGTGCGTGGAGTTCCCCTGCTCATGTAGAAATGTATTATTTCTATGTTTGTAGCGTGAGTGAGTCCGTTGTTCGGGTAGGTAACGGCGTGACGTTGGTGTCCTCTGACTGGGGGACGTGGTGGAGACTATAACACAACAGTAATTACAGCCAAGCAAGCGGCACAGTTGTGTGAAACCAGATACCCCGCAAGCGCTACCCAACACAACCTTTGTTTGTCTTTTGGTACAATTTAAAAAAGAAAAAAAAAAATCTCAGTTTAAATGCAAAGCAAACTCAAGACTGCATTCTTTGTTTTTCTTCCTTTCATCAGGTCTGAGGAGTGTGAACAGAGTCATAAGAGTCCGCAAAGGATTCTGTTGCTTTAAATCCAATCACCTCCCAGTGTAAAGCTGAATTGGCAGCAAATCAAAAACCAGCATATGTCGTATGACATGGTATAGCAGATGTCAAAGCGGTGCGGTAATCAGAACCCTTACTGGTGAAACCGCATGTTTTGAAGCAAAGATTGAAAAGAAAAAGAAAAAAAAAACCAAAAGGCTTTCTTCTGTGCACAGACGCAGGGATCAATTAGACCGGTGACGTCACAGTGATGCGAATGCGTCAACAACCCAGCCGCCTTCGGTGATAGTCAGTCACACCCGGGTAAATCGTGTGTGTGTGTGTGTGTGTGTGTGTGTGCGTGCGTGCGTGCGTGCGTGCGTGCGTGCGTGCGTGTGTGTGTGTGTGCAGACTAATAAAGGTCTACAATATTAACAATGGCTGTGACTCTGCGCACTTGGAACCTCTTGATCAATCCTTTGGCTTTCCAAGCGTGACACTCACTAAGCGTGATCACATGAGCCCCCCCCCCCCCCCCCCCCCCCCCAGTCCTCCTCCTCACTCCCTCGTTCTCCAGTTTCACACTTGCCTTCTCGTGTTACACCTTCCTGTCGCTGTGGCCACCTTCCCTCTCTGTCTCTTGTCGTTTCTCTTTGACTTTTGGTGCGCCTGACACAGGGGATAACTCCAATTCCAAACACAGCGGAGTTTAAACAAACCCATTTTGCCGCAGTGAAAATAAACCACTTTCTCCTCTCCTGTGTTTTTTTCCCCCTCACCCCCTCTTTTCAGTCCCTTCTTTTTTAACCACAGTGAAAATAAACTGGTCTGTCTTTATTTGTTTTACGTAGAAAGACCCGACCACCACAGAGCTTCCTTGAAGCCATTTTCACTTAACCTGCTTTTCCTATTAGAACTGCGTAATCTGGTGCCTCATGCTGTTAATTTGTGACATGCAAATGTACCAGAGGGCCAATATTAGAGTCATTACCTTTGAAATCGAAGCCAAACATCCACAGCCCCATTTTCACGTGATGATTCAAGATAATGCATATATAACTAAATGTGCAATAATATTTAGAGCAAAAAAGCATGATAGTACAATATTTTGCGGATCTGTTTTGACAAAATCGGTGCTCAGATCCACTGAAAACGGTTTTCAACAATGATCTGACTCGTCTCTGTGGAAACAGGGAAAACTGCAACTTTTTGAAAATGCTTGGAAGTAGTTTTTTATGCACATGCGCGAGTAGATGGACAATATTGTGTTTATAGCTTTTTGTTCTCCGCCTGCATGTGTTTGTGGCTTCATCACATTTACCAGCAACAGCACCCACTAGTGGCCCGGCATGCGTACTACATCGTTTTCAGCGTTTCTGCCATTTCTGCGAAAGCAGACACCGTTTTATCATGTTAATGCAAATCATTCCTCAAACAAAAAAATGCAAAAAATATGCGTTTTCACCTAAAACGTTCTTTTTTAAATGGCGCCTCACTTTAATAAGAATATTTCTGTTTTTTTTTCAGTTTTTCAGCATTGATCTCCCCAGAGGAATGATTTAAATTGTGATCTGTGTTGTAGCGATGACGCATCTTTCCACGTTGAAACTCAGTAGGTTTTTCCACGATTCCTGAACAAGGTGACACACTACACATGCCAGGAAGTGTGGAACGTATGTGAACGTAAGTGAAGCCATGGTTCATGCCTGGGAGACACAGGGAGAGTAATGATTGGTTTACCCGTAGGCGTGTTGAGGGGGGGGGGGGGGGGGGGGGGGGGGGGGCGTTAGTATTTGCAGTTACTGCATGAGTGTAATGGATCATTTATATATATGAGTGCTGAATAAGGTGATGGGATAAAGTGTCTTGTTTACATCCTCCACAGGAAGAAATTGGAGAGACGACATGCAAGTTATTTTGATTAATGCACTCCAATTTATCAAACATCAACTGCTGTGATACTCCTAAAAATATGTGTTCATCACTCACATGCGCCTGTTTAATGTGATTTTTGCAATTTTTTCCCCATTTTATTTAAGCTTAATTTGGGAACTAATAAAACTCACATGTGGTTTGATGGTTAACCAACTTATGAAGAAACAAGTGTTTATAGAACAATTTTAATAACTCAGACAGGATATAAACATATTTGAATTAGTTTGAAATGATCTCACCACCATGACCGCTCTCATGATCAGGCTGATGAAGTTTATACGATGCATGTTGTTGGGATTGGGCTCAAATAATAAATTGTGTATGATCACATTTTCTTTCACCCTCACTTTTCTCTAATAATAGCTTATGAGATCAGCTCCAGCAAGTAAATACAATGGATGATTGCTCGGTTTTCTATAAAACAACTAAAATAGAGATGAAATAGGACTCTTAGGCCCCATTTATACAACGTCTCCAGTGAAAATGCATCATTTTTGCATTTTTGTTTCAGAAAAGTTTCACAGTTACATGGCAACATTTTGGAAACCATTTACATGGAAATGGAAAAAATGGTGAAAATGAAGTAGTTAGCATGTCAGGCCACGACGAGCTGGCGCAGTTGGTATGTTTTGCAATTAATCCATACACACGTGTCAGAAAACAATAAGCTATAAACTTTAAAAATGATGAGTACACAGAAATTCGGACAGATGATTAAGTTGGGTTGTTATTCCAGGGACTCCCAGGAGACTATGGACTGGGTGTGTTTTTGAAAAGTTCCACTTTGGGAGCCGGTTTGAAAAAGTTGCATATTCAGTGTCTCCAAGCAAAATTTCTGTGTAAACAGACGGCCAAAACGCAGCAAAAGTTTTCGCTTGAAAACATTTTGGCGTAATAGTGGCCTTGACTTTCTCACAAACAAATAGGCTGACTTATATAAAAATAACTGGAACAACCACACCTCAGCTTTATTATCAATAAAACGTGGGATCCTTTGGAGCTTTACGGCAAAACTCCAACAAAACAGCTCATCTTTCCAAGAACTATTCATAAAACGTGAAAACGCTGTCAGGCTGTATTAACGTTAAACAACATAGGCTGTTATCAGGTCGGCATTGGACTGCGTCTCATTGGTTTCATCACAGCTTGATTTACTGTTGTATTGGATTACACTGCAGCGCATGGTGGTTTCAATTTTCCTGTTTACGTGGTTTACTCGTCCAGCGCCTCTTACCTCACATCTTCTGTCAACAAATCACCAGGCAGTGTATCACCACGTCCTTTGCGCTTGCTGATTGCTGTTTGAAACGTTGTTTTCTCTGCCATCAGCTGCAGTGGACTTGGAGCTACAGTAAATATGCCTCACTGAGATTATTTGCATGTGCCAACATTTCTCTCAACACTATTAAGCCCTCCATGTGTTATTTATGAATTTCATCATTCTTTATATCTGGGTCCCTTGTGCACCTTTTTCTTCCACACTTTCTTTTCATTATGACCTTGCGTCTTTTCTTCTTCCATCTCGCCAGCAGAAACACTTTGAATCCCTCTTTCTTCTCATATTTATCTCCCCCCAGCTCTCCTTTTCACATGCCTCTCCCCTGGAGCTCACATATCTATTTCTCCACGCCTCTCCATCTTCCTTCCCTCTAACACACTGCCAACTCTCCTCCGCTCTCCCACTGCATTATTATATCATCATCATCATGATGTAGATCCAACATGGCGCACTGTCCAACGGTAGGGCTTGAATTGTGTACGGAACAGACTACCTTTTGTCCCGTAAAATCACTCCCAGGTTGCTTCCACCTTGTTGGCCCGGTCTGTATTGGGGTGATAAACAGCACAGACTCCTCTTCCTCTCTCTTCCCAGAACCCCATTTACCTTTGAGTTGTTTCCCTTTGAGTGAATCATTAATCACTTTTTAAGGGTGTCGACTTTGGAGGCGTCGCACACACTTACAGGATTTAATATGTTTACCTTTTCCCCTCTTTTGCCGCCTCTGCTCTCCGTTCTGAAAGGACCGGTTGTCCCTGCTCCTCTCTGTGTGCATATTGGGAACATAGAGCCACAGTTTTTGCAGTGTTTCCCATAAGACAAGGCTGAATATGCCACAGATATTCCCCCCATCAAGCCAAAATGTGCAACAGTTTGCGTTGTGAAAGCCTCCTATTCTTTTCTTAACTCGAATAGGAACATAATGGTTGGACCATCCACTTTGTGCTGACAGGATATTGAAAACAATGCATACAAGCACAGTAGTTCAGTCGTGCTGAATGTAACGCACCGATGGGACGTGTCTCTGTGCCTGTGGGGTGAAACACGCACTTCCAAGAAACCTGCACAGAGAGCTTATTCATTTGTGCGACTTGTGTGAGCCTTAAAGTTGAGATAGTGGGCCTGTGGTGTGTTACTTTGGCCGATCAAATCAGGAACACATTGACTGAAAACAATGTGCGCTTGTGTGTGTGTGTGTGTGTGTGTGTGTGTGTGTGTGTGTGTGTGTGTGTGTGTGTGTGTGTGTGTGTGTGTGTGTGTGTGTGTGTGTTGCTTGTCGTGGGGCTCAAACACTGTGGGCACAAGAACCGGTGGGGCAAAACGCAGGACCCCACAAAGTTGTACATGGATTTGAAGAATTAGATGTAATTTACCCCGTCTTGCTCAGTTGGTAGAGCATGAGACTCGCAATCTCAAGGTAGTGGGTTCATGTCCCACGCCGGACACCACCTTCCCGTGGGCTCACCACCTGCAGGAAAGGTTCTTAATCGGTGCATTGTGGTCTGGGTGACAGTGCTCAGACTGCCACCCCCGCCACCCGGAAACGGATAAGCGGGAGAAAATGGATGGATGGATGGATGGATGTCATTTTAGGACTAAAGTGACTATATGGTCAAGATTAAAGTTAAGACGGTTTGAATGAGGAGGTAGAGAATGAATTACCGCAATGAGACTATGATATAAAAATGGAGTAAGTCTACTTGTGTGTTTGGAACTATTGCGGGGACACAAATCTGGTTACACACTCATGTTAAGGGGATTTGTTTCCAAGAGGACAATCATTTGTGACATGAAGATGTTTTAAAGTTAAGCCGGGGGTTTTCATAGTGTGGGAGGATGAATCCCTCCTCAAAAAAACCTTTTCACATTCAGCCCACCACATACTGGGTATCCTAATCTCTGTCACATTATAAGACATTAATATCAATGGCTGTGGAGATCCCCATCTAAATAAGTATAGGTTTATATAGCAATTGAATCAGGTCACTTAGGCATGAACTCAAGAAGATACTTGGATACAAACCAAAACGTCTTCCAAGACATAAAACCAAGTCCAGGTGGCTCAATTACTCTGAGAGTCTTTATCGACCAGACCTGGGCATCACGACGTGGCCCCTTAGCTCTGCTTGAGGCGTCAGAAATTGTAAATCCAGTGAAAGCTATTGTGCATGATACATTTATTATTTTATTACATTCAAATTGTAAATTCTTTCACATTATTGACTATTGATGCATTATTGATTCCTACATGGTGTTTCACTCCCTAACTAGCAGAATAAAGGACTGTTGCTTCGGAGATTTTGAGGTTCAGAGTGAAATGAATATAGTTTCTGAACTCAATATTTGTAAAAATGTAATTCCAATTAGAAGACAAAGACTGGTAAAGACTCAAGCAAAACTCAAGTCAACTTGTGCTTCTGGCCTCAATAGTAGTGCTAATATTTCACATGGCCCTTTGGGAAATTTAGTTGCCCACTTCTTTTATAGATGGCTTGTCACTGTTGTTGCAGTGACGGCATTTGAAGGATATTTTATAATTAGAATTAATCTCCATTGCAACTGGATGGGTAGAAAATGCTGATGATTGAAATACAACTAAATCAGCAAGAAATGTATGTCAATGCAAGAAAATGACTGGCTGCACAGTAAATGTGTATGTCCTTGTTCCTCTATGGATATCAATGTGACCCGTGGGGGACCCATGTCACTATAGGGGGGTGGGGAGTAAAACTGATTGATTTCCATATGATGACTTGTTTAGATGAACATTAGAGTTACATTAAGTTGAGTTGTCTGCAGGAAATGAATGTAAGTCAATGTAATATCTCCATTGAACATTACATCTCTTTCTATCCTTTTCAAGGCCATAAACACACTGACATTCATGTAGACCGTTCATGTATTTAGATAAGATGTGGTTTAATGATTAAGGTTTTATTTAGGTTAAGTTAACGTGAGAGATACCTAATTGTTTGACAATAGGTGTGTGTGGATGTTCTGTACCTATACCAGCGGTGTCAAACATGAGGCCCGTGGGCCAAAACTGGCCTGCAAGAGGCTCCAATCTGGCCCACCAAACCACAAAGGAAATGGTAAAAATTTCAAATGAAACACTGAAATTTGTTAAGCATAGCGGACACAACACAACACTGAGACCCGAACTGAGAGTCAGGGATGTTATAACAAATCCGGTGTTATCAAACTAGTCTCAAAGCCCTGCTGTCAGGGTGAGTTTGTTCAATCATGCATAATGCAACAGCAAAACGAGACGTTTTTGGGGCATTTCGCTGTATTTTGCACCAGGTTTAATTAAAGTTGGCTTTCTGTTGAGATTATAGTCATTTTCTGTAGTAACTGTTGGATTTTGTGAAAAATCTAGACATTTCATGGCACTATTTTACTGGTCTGGCCCACTCAAGAGGAAACTGGACTGTATGTGGCCCCTGAACTAAAGTGTGTTTGACACTCCTGATCTACTCCTGTGATGACATTGTGTTAACAACAATCAAGTCCCTATAATGTAAACCACTTTTTTCATGTGAACCAATATTCCAATGTTTGGATTAGTGTACAAGATAGTGGTGGGATATGGTTTCAGTCATAATAGTGGTTAAGGCTCAAGTCGGCCCACATGAAATCAATGAATGGAAATACAAAGTGGCCTCAAGTGACAAAAGCACAGAAATGTGTGTGTGTGTGTGTGTGTGTGTGTGTGTGTGTGTGTGTGTGTGTGTGTGTGTGTGTGTGTGTGTGTGTGTGTGTGTGTGTGTGTGTGTGTGTGTGTGTGTGTGTGTGTGTGTGTGTGTGAGAAAACCCAAACCAGTAAACAATCCCCCCTTTGCCACATCTGGCTGGCCATGCATCCTTTATTGCCTCTTTAGCACAGAGAAAGAGAGTATTGTTTTAAAGCAATTAGACTAGCAGGTATAAACATCCTGCAGCATGTGTGTGTTTGTGTGTGTGTGTGTGTACATGTGTACATGTGTGCATGAGCGACCTGCACGATTGGACCCATGCACTGGAGCGCTTAAGTGGACAGATTAGTGCAGGGCAGCAAGGGTGTGCACACTGTAACGATTATCTTTTGGGAGTCGCTGCAGCAGAAGTCACTGTGAAATGAAAACACATAACGGCGGTTTCTGCTCACGCTCCATGTGTCACAGTTTGTGAGCGCAACAATTTTGCAAGCGCGTGACCTCAAATGCTCTGAAGCAGTTGAGTTATGCAGAAATGTTAAGCAGCACTTCGACGGAGCTGTCAAGTTGTCTGACTAAACTGTGTCTGAATGGTTCTGGGTTTACGCGGTACCTGTCGGCTTGACAACAGTGACCCGTGGCTGGCTCATGACATCATAACTGGGTCCAATTAGGATGCCGGGGGAAAGTCCCCCCGCTCTCGGCCTAAACTGCCAGACCACCACGTCTCGCATCAGCTAAGTGGCCTTCTAGGAAACACGCTGTATTTGGGTGGAAATTCGTACGCACATTTACCCTCAGTCTCTGGATAATCTGGAGAGACTCGAAAACCCAGAGTGGTGAGAAGTTGCTGCCGAATGGCCACTGAAATAAGTGTCATAATATTTAAATGTTTTTAATGGACTCGTTTTCATTACACACGCACACGCACACGCACACGCACACGCACGCACGCACGCACGCACGCACGCACGCACGCACGCACGCACACACACACACACACACACACACACACACACAGCAGCTGTGAGCAAGAGGAGCCAAATGACAGAAAGTGTCCCACTTCTTAGAAAGAAGAGAAACTGTCTTCCAAGATTTTAAAAAGCCTCACACAACACAACACTTGCCTCTGTCTGATACACCGGCTCATATCGGAAGCAGTTTGTTTGGACTTTATTGGCTTTAAGAAGACAAATTACTGGATAACGAATACCAAATCTTCTCACTCGGAGTTGGTAAATCCTTTGATTCCCCTACATATTTGCATATGGATAAACACGTTTCATGCAAATTCTCCGACTTCGCAGCTGTGTGTGATTAAGGCAGACTTATTTGATCAACTACATTTCTCAAGCATGCATGTGCAGGGTAGGATGTATTTTGCAGAGATGACAAAGAAAATATTTGGGAATGCGTTGGGAGAAGTGAGCCAACTACAAGACACATAAACAGGAACAAAGGCAAACATGAGTTAGTGAGTCTCTGCCTTGGCGTGTTTGAGTCATCTGTCAGTAAACCCTCACTGTGGCGCTTATTGTGCATTCCTGGATGGGATTGTGTGGAGTGTGTGGGTGCCGCATGCTGGAAAATGCCAAATCGCCCCTCATTGATATCACCGAATGGGGAAAGAAAATTGTGTTCTTGCCCACCGTGTTTGATCGGAACGTGAGCCAGAGAAAACAGGGGTGTAACCCTGTACTGCATCAAGGCGTGACTCCACCAGGGTGTGGTGCCTCGAACACTCTATGTGTGTGTGTGTGTGTGTGTGTGTGTGTGTGTGTGTGTGTGTGCAGGAACAGGGGAGAGAACAAGGAATACAATGGGGACATCCAAGAGCAAAAAAGCCCCAAAAAACAACAAAATAAATAGATTAAAACAAGAACTACCACTGGGAATTTGAATGTGGCAAACTCAATATAGGAATATATCATAGGATGAAAGCAAATGATCCAATAATCTCATTTGTGTCCAAGCCCAGCTGACTTGAACATAAAGTATACACATTTCACATTTCAATGTGAGGGATCGTACTCAGTCTAGAATTACCTGACTTCCAAGATCTTTTTAAAATGTCATTATTATAAACACTTGAGAGACACAGATCTGCTCAAGAACATTTTCAATGCTTCACCTCAAAGCTTAAGTTCAATCTCACCTAGATGCACAACGTAAAAAAGGTGACACTCAGCATCTTAATTCATTCTGAGTATGATTTCAAATAAAACTGACATTAGCGTCTTTCTTTTTTTCTTTGTCGCACGGGTGTACTTGCAACTTGTTCGATTGTTATTACAATGATATGTTTGCTTTATATAATAGCCTTGCTTGTATTAAAATGTTACTCTGCGACGCAAAAACAAAACTTCCTGACCAACCTGCTTAAAGTTTCATGTTCAAATTGTGCAACACATCAGAAACGGATGTGGGAGGAAAGCCAAAATAAGAAATGACAAGATGCTGAGTTCCTGGTGAGAGCTGGCATGATTCCCCAATTAAGGAAAACAGAGTCTGACCTGCACAGGAAAACAGGTTGGCAGAAGAACAAGTCCCATCCACCACATGGCCAACAACGCATTAACTCTGCATCTTGAATCTTTGCAGAAAAACAATCAAATTAACTCTATTTGCAATTTATGAGAAAAAACCCAAATGGAAATGAAGGTCTCTCCTCATCTGTCCTCATTCAGGGATAAGTGGATGCAGAATATCCAGATGTGAGATGTAGTAATAAGTGAAAAATGCATCTGGACGTGGTCAACTTCCAACCAGGAAAAGTGGAAGATCCGAGGAGCAGGACTCATGGAGGCAAAGGTGAATCGTAACAAAAGCACTCACTCCTATAACTTCAGTGAATCAGATCTGTGACTCTAAATCCTCTTCGCCAAGGTTTAGAATGATTGTTAGACAGTTTCACGGGAAGAAACTAAGTAACTGCCACATAGTAAATGTGTGTAAATGAAGCTTACCTGAGCTTCGTTTCTTGTGTGTGCAATTAGGACAGTGGTGCACGAGAGGTTAATGAAGCCGATCTGACGTTTGCACGTTTGAATCCCACAGCTGACAGGTCAACACCGTGGCATCTCTGAGCAAGACTCTTGACCCCCACCTGCTCCCTGGGCGCTGCTCATCCGACAGCAAACTGCCCCTAATATGTATGTTTTGCGATGAATAGGACGGGTTATATGCAGAGAAGGATGAACGTTTTTTTTCTTCTTTTTCAAAACATCTGTTGAACTATAGACCATCGTGATGGACGGTCTTGTTGCCTGTTTGTTATATGAGTGCTTCAAAACAAGGAAACCCTCGGCTCAACCATCATTATGACTCATCCACCCATCCATGATTAACGGACCCCATGAGACAAGACCGTTAAACGCTACAGGTGACAGTACATAGCCACATTTCCAATGATATAATATGGTTCGTTTTTTTTGACATCGGTGTTCACACCAAAACAGACTTTAAAGAATTTAAACTGTAAAGTGGTCCCCCGGCTAGCTCAGTTGGTAGAGCATGAGACTCACAATCTCAGGGTAGTGGGTTTATGTCCCATGCCGGGCGCCACCTTCCCGTGGACCCACCACCTGCAGGAAGGTTCTTAAATGGTGCAATGTGATCTGGGTGACGGTGCTCAGACTGTCACCCCCGCGACCCGGAAACGGATAAGCGGAAGAAAATGAATGAATGAATGAACTTTAAAGTGTCTCCTCCCACGTCTCTTGTCTTTACCGTAGTGCCCCCAGATTGGAGCCTCTTGCGAGGTTCAATGTTTGACACCCCTGTCTTAAAGGTAATCCTGCCATGGTGTCCACACTGATTTCTAAAATCTGTCTCCCAAAGACACATCTCTTTGCTCCCAGTTGTCGCCACATTGTGATGTAATATCTTTATTGTTTTGCTGCAGAAATGGGTTATCGTTTTTATGCCAGCTTTAAAAGTGAGCAATGTAGTACAACAAACACAACCCTACTGGCTCCAGACAGTTTGTGAGCAGTCATTAGGGGTTTCTGTCATCCAGAAACGTGCAGGCTGAATGCTGTCACCTCGCCGTTCCATGATGCCATTCTTCTTCAAGCGGAGCCGCTGCTCTGGCTAATGGCTCCCATGAGATCACTTCAAGAGCAGCTGAAATCCTGCTGCAAACGGTCTGTTGGACGGCGAGCGGGTCAGAGTGACACACATACACAACATTCACACGTCCAGGCGTTTGTGCACCAACACACCAGTCACATGCTGGGAGCACAGAGTCGCCTCTGTCCGTGGTGCCAGGTGACATCACCTATTTATGAAACGCACCCTGTTTGGGGCCGAAAGAGCGGCCAGGAAGCAAGTAGAGAAAGGGAGGACAGGAATAAATCTGGAGCTGTGATGAAGAGAATGTAACCCAACCTGAATCTGGGGCATTTCAGGTCTGGGGTTGTTTGGGGGGGAGAGCAAAGGTTAACGTGCAGGACAGTAAAGCTGGAAATGAGGGCTGGGAGAGAAGAAAACTGGCTTGGCGGGCTGCACCATTACATACTTTTGAAAAGTAAAAAAAGTCAAATAAACTATTCAATAATTACCAACCAAACACATATTTGCACCCTCTGGTCTTTGAATCCCCTCTCGATGCGTTTATACAACGTCCCCAAATGAAAACAAAAGACTTACGTTGTGTTTTGGATGACCGTTTATATGACAACAAGCTTGGAGACACTGAAAACTTAACTTTTTGAAAAAGCTGCAACTCTGTCTCTGTGAAAACGGGGGAAATGCTTTTTTGAAACTCAGCTACTGCGCATGTGCTCGACGGCCGTAGTAAATAATTCCTCTGCACATGCTCAAGTGACATAACTGCCAGTCCATGTTCTCCCGGGACTTGGTAGTTTTACAATTGAGTCCCCGTTAAGTAAGCCAATTTGTATGAATGTGTGTGTACTCTCATTGTTATGTTTCTAGCATATTGTTCTCATCACGCAAGTGTGTGGTTTTTTTTTTAATTAGAAAAACAAACAACAGTACCTACTTTTGGTCCCACATGAAATCTACATTTTCCTCGTCGCTGCCATTTCTGTGGGAACAGACATTGTTTTCAAAATGTTGCAGGGTAAATGTGAAACTTTTCAGAAATGAAAATGGGGAAAAAAATGCATTTTCACTTGAAACGTAAATGGGGCCTTGATCAGTTTTGCCAGAACGGACTCAAAAAAGTCTATCCTCTGCATAGTGATCAGACACAACAATATAAAATAAAACTATATATTTAAATATAAGTCCAGCCATTCTTCCAGCAACAAGAGTAAAACTGACACGATCAACTACAAACAAAGTCCTACTACTTACCCTTTGTCTCACACCAAGTAGAAAAAATTGTTATGTACCACAACAAATAGTCAATACATTAGCTTTTACTGAAACATGAAGTTGTGTATCTTTGGGGTTTTAAGGGTTATGCACTTCCTCGCTTTCATTCCCAACTCCTGTCATCGTCCAATATGTCCTCTATTCTGCTGTCATCACAACGTGGCTGTGTCTGACTTTACCACAGTCAACTTTTCATACAGCAAAGAGCAGTTTTCTTGGCACCGACCATACCAGTCAGTCTGGCTAAAAAAAAATAATACAAAAACACCGGACCTGAACAGCAGAATGGAGCCCAATGCACAAACCCCTTGAGCCAGAATCAAACCGTATCACATCGTTAATCTCGCTCATTTTACACTACTAATCATGGTTTTGACGAGGGCATGCCGCTGTATTGAAATCGCCATTTTCCAGCCGACTCTCGGCAACACTCTCCGGAGCGGGCGTTTTACAGGATTTGGCAGACTTTGTGGTGCGGAGGAATGTCTTTCATACTTCAGCTGCTCCTGCTGCAGTTGAAAGGATTTTGTCAAAATGCATCTTGGTGGGTAGTAATTGGAATATGTGAGAGCCAGAGAATAGAGAAAGAGAAACACCGGCGAGGCAAATGGGCAGAACTGAAGAAATCTTTTATGCCTTCATTGTATCCAACATGACATTTTCTTCCAGATTTTATGTAACTTCTTGTAAAATTCACATCTTTTATGGCAATGACTTTTGCAATGCAACATTATACAGTTTACCAAACCATTTGACAATAAGGTAAAGAGGGATATGCATTTGTTTTGCATGTTGCCATTGTTAGTGTTTAACGGACAATCATAATATTGACTGTGCAGTGAAAAATATACAATTCTTATGCGTCTTTCCACTGATTATGACCTGCTTCTTGGTCATTTATAGATGCTTCAACTGACTGTTACATCAAGCTACATCAATACAAGAATGCAGCTCCATTATTGTTGCCATGGTGACGTTCAGGTGTAGCCTAATGATACCTCAGGCTGCTGTCCACACCTGATTTCACTGTCCTGATTGTCCTCTGTGATGTAGGAAGACACAGTCACCATCCAAGACAACAAGCCATTTTAAAACGACTTTTCCCACTGAAAGTCTCGTGTTGCCATTCAGTGGTTGACAAATCAATGTTTCTACCTCCATAATCCACAACCATATCACTTATTTTGATTTGTGTATTTTAAATTTTTTGGGTATTTTGAACTATTAAAGATCTCTACAACCTAATGAGCTATCAATAGTTTTTAATGCATGTGGCCACTATACTTTTCAACTTGTGCTTTAATAATTGAATTAAATAAGTACACAAGTGAGTCAATGTGCAATATTGAGTCTATAAAGGCAATCTGGTGAGATTCTAATGTGGGTCTGCCCATATGAAAGTATATTATAGTGAACATATGGATTTTTTTTTTAACCATTGTAATTCTCAACTCCAACAGCTATAGCACATTCACAGTGATTTATTCGATTTGGGCAATCTTCCATTATTTCATAGAGAAAATCTGCATTTGCGTTTAATTGTCAGTCAGATGGCCAAAAGGTAATATTCAATTGCTAATGCAGATATCAGGAGTGGAAAAGAGTTTTAGGCCTTGATCACATGACATAGTTTCAACAAAAAAAAACAACTTTGTTTTTCAGTTTTTGTTTCAGAAAAGTTTCACAGTTGCATGGCATCGTTTTGAAAATGATGTCTGTTTACACGGCAACGGCAGAAACACTGAAAACGATGTAGTTAACGTACAAGACCATGAGTCATCGCCTGCAGAGAACAGTACGCTACAAACATCAGCTATGGCAGGTACATGGACATTCGTATTGACAGACGACAAAGTTGGATTGCTGATGCCACTGATGTGCAGCAGCAGCGTTTGAGAAAAGAAGCATCCACCCCCCCCCCACTTTATTCAGAGCGTTATAAAGGTTGTTTTTCTTTTAAATGTATGTAAATACACTGAAAAGAGAAAATAGTTGGGATTAGTTGAATCGATTTCTTCCAACCTAATCTAAGTCATTAACTTAAGTTGGAAGTACTTGATTCATTTTGAAGTTACCAATAGAAGCAATTTCATTAAGTTGGTCTAACTATTTCCAAATATTTTGTTTTTTCATTGTAGACATCCAAAATGCAATGAATCTTTTCAGTTTCCTCTCAAAAACATTGTTGCGTAAATGGGGCCTTAATAGAGTACTTTGGCTCACGAATGAGACGGAATAAAGTGAATTGACATCAGGATAAAGAGCAACAAACAGAGAATGAAATTGACCAGAATTTTATGAATTCATGAAGATTTACCACTTTTTTTTTTTTATTGAAAATTATTATGATGATGACTGTGTGTCTTTTTTTCAACTGCTCCCTTTTAGAAGCGTCGCCACAGGACATCATAGCTGACTTTGGCTAGTTTTTATGATGATATTAATGTAACGTGAACGATCCCAAAAAGAAAATTGTATCCCAGGAAAATCTTGGAATGGAGCATTAAGATCTGCGTTAGATATTGAAGCTAACTTTGCCAGCATCAGCAACTGAGCTTGCAAAAATGTTTTACAGTCATGTCCACACAAGTTTATACTGAATAATGTGAGATGTCTTTATACTTAATCTTGATTATCACTGTTGAGCCTGAGATTGATTATGACTCTAAAATGACCTTATACAGTAAACCGTGTGGACAGTAGGTAATCAGATGAGTGCAGGGCTGTTGGTATACTGAAGATTGCAGGGTTTCCATATCCACTATCTTGTAGCACTCACCTGTGCCAAATGTATTCTCCTCTGGGATACTGGACAGAAGTGAAAGATGGGAATCATTTTAACTTTAACTTGCTTTTGCTTACGTTGGCCATGTGCGTCCCATTATGTTATGAAGTCATAGTTATTCAGACCACAGACTGCTTGTACTGCATGAATGAACTGTGAGAGCTGGTGTTATGAACGTCAATTATATCACCACATCATGTCAAGCATTTAGCAAAATGTTATTTAGTGCAGTATAATACTTCATTATGTTCAGATAGCACACATCCGATCATCACGATGAATGTTAAAGAGTTCTCTATAGTGTATCGTATTCAATAATGGTCCCAGGGTCACGTCTGGTCATTGTGAGGCTTCCAACAATCGAAATGACTGTAGCAACATTGTGTTTTTGAGTGTTTTTGCAAATATTACGCATGTGATTGGAAGGGTATGTCCATGTCTTTACCTATTCCACTGGAAAATATAAACGCTCGACGCTGCATGACGACAGAGGTGATTTCCCACTAATAATGGTGCTGCTGACTACTGCCTGACCTGAGCCAGTTCATGTGCCAGTTTTATTTGGGTTGGCTTTCGCAGAGAAATACTTCCTTTTGGAAAGCTGGGGAGAGATAAAATGGGCGTTAACACTAAATTTAACGAGTGATTTAGATTCCCTTTGCTGTGCAGTGAGTGACTCATTGGTTGAAATTATTTTAATTGGGAATGTTTCTTTCCAATTGGAGAATAAAGTGACTAAACATTAATTAAAGAAGCGTCTTGGCTCAATGCGAAAAAGAAAAGCTATTGAGGAACGAGTTTGGAGTTTAATAAACTGCGAGACAGACATTTTAGAAGGGCAGGTGCACTTAGTCTTTTCTTTAACTGGTGTCTGATGCACATTTGGAAAAGCGATGTGAAAATAGAGTGGTCCAAAGGCTCTTCGCAGAATGCAGATTTCTCAAAGCTTCTAGGAACGCTGTTATGGGACCGAGTGGTTTCACGGTTACTCTTTGCCAACAGGATGTATTTACAAAGATCACGGTCAGTTTACTTGGTGGACGTTGGAATGTGTTTATGGCACATTGACACATTTTCAACACAGATTTTTCTCTCAAAGGCTTTGTGAGACAAACCCATCTGCTTCAGGGTCTTTCTTCAAAACACAGTTTCCGCAAGACGTTAGTCATGTGTAACCCAGAGAAAGATTAAATGCAATGAGAGATTGCGAAAAATGAAGAACATTTCTTCTGGTTGTGTGGTGAGGTGATTTATGAAGTACAGTATTGAGTTTGTGGGCTGGTCATGATGTCAGACCTCTTACTAGCTTTTGTTTGGATGCAAACGTAAGAATACACAGAATTCCTTTCTAATGTCAGAAAAGTGCCAGAGAGAGATGAAAAGAGGCATGCATCCCTCTATCAGCCATAAATGTATGACCTTATCCCTGATATTGTGCAGGTCCCCATTATGCAGCCAAAACAGCTTAGAAACACTGAAGCACGGACTCCAGTGTAGCCCCTTAAGATGTGCTGTGGTATCGATCACCGCAATGTTCACGGTAAATCCCGTACCTCTTGGCAGTTGAGAGAAGGGGGTCTTCGTGGAGTTTTCTTTTTTCAAACACAGTCACAGAAACTCATAAAGGATTAAGATCTAAAACATGTTTTGAAGCAGGACATGTTTTTCTGCCATCGGGGAATATTGACTCCATAAGAGATTGTACATGTTCTGCAACAATACTTGTGTGGGTGATGCATGTCAAAGTATACACAGTAATGTCAACACCCCAGGTGTCCAACCAGAAAGATTACCAAAACATTTCACTGCTTCCAATGGCTTGTAGTATTCCCAAAGTGTAGTTTTCAAATTGTAGAGCCACTCCAGAGAGCTTCATTTAATTATTCTGTTAAAACAAGTTCCAGGCCCTGTTTACACGTTTTCAAGTGAAAACTGATAACTTTCGTTGTGTTTTCAGCATTTGTTTACATAATGGTGCTCGGAGCCCCTGAAAATGTAACTCTTTGAAAACAGCTCTCAAGATGGAACTTTTTGAGATGCGCCTTCGTCGCCACGGAAACAGGAAAACGCAACTTTTCGAAAATGCTCCAACTCCGTCTGTGGTAATGGGAGAAAATGCAACTTTTTAAAATGCTGCTATTGTTTACGTGCGCCAAGACCATAATAAATAGTTCTGTCCATGCGTGAGTAGATGAACAATAACAACAATGGAGTCAGAGTGTTTTCAAAAGGCTGTTTTCATTGGTCTGACCACCCTTGTTATATAAATGGAGCCCCCCCACAACGCAACAAAAGTTTTCCATTTTTACTTCCAAACATTGTCATGTGAACAGGACCTTATGCGTTTCAAAATTGACAATCACGACCACATTATCAGTCCAACCTTCTGCCCAAATTTCCTCACAACAGTACTGTGGAAGCCATTGTTGAAAGTCTTATCTTGGAATTGACTTCACTGTCTATTAATAAATTATGATACAAATACCTTTGTTGATCTCCTCACTATATCTACTTTATTCAGTGAAAGAGAGTGACGACTCCTCCACTGACATCTGTTGTCTAGTCTCCAGGTTTTACCTGTAGATCCAACTTTCATTGTCATGTACGCAGAGATCCTCGGTTTTAAATTGGTTTGAAATGAAAGATTAGGTTAAAAGGTCATGACTCTCAAAATACATTTACAAAATATAATTTTCTGTTTAAAAACACCATGTGCCATCTCGTGCATTTCCTCAGATCCATCATGAGAAAATATTATATTTCGGTTCTCTTAACTTGAACATGACATTTTGGGCATTTTCCACTGACCGGGCCTCTGTTCTTCCTGCTTTGCACGACTTTGTTGAGACACATATCCACAAATTAGTGGGACAGCAATGTGAAGGCCATCAGCTTTGCGGTGGATAAATGAAGCTCGGACACAAACCCGATGAGTTTGTTCAGCGTCACCATTCAGTAGGTTGATGACAGGTTTGAAATGAAAACGTTCCCATACAGGGACCTACAAAGAGTGTTTGACTGCATGTTTGCTCAGCGGAAAATACCGAAAGCTGAAATGTTTCTCTTGGTCAATAAAAACCTCCTTTAGATGTTAATAAAAAAAGGCACAAACTGAACTTTGGTTTCAAGTGAGAGCGTTTCAGTGTTTCGTTAACTTTGACAAGTTGGGGAAAAGACCACAGTGTCTGTTAGAAATACTGCTATAGTACAGTCAGAACATTTTCCTGATGGTTCTGATGGCTCGACGGCGGCACCTCGGTGGCTTGACTGCTACTTCCTCGTCGGCTCAGTGGCAGTTCCTTGTCAGCTCGGCGTCAGCTGATTGGCAGCGGCTCTGTTGAATAATTATCCATATATTTCTAGAACTGTATTAGGAAAGCCTGTGTGAACAAAACATATTATGCATGCAAATTATACCAAAGCAATGTATTAAACTCTTAAATGTTTTTTAAAAATTGGAATGCAGCTATGGGCGTTTATAACTGTGTCCACTGTAGATGCTGGAAGAAGCCCAAAATAGACCAAACAGAAGACACCATTAGTATCGTCAAGAGAATGAAATAACGATGGGAGGGGCCTCCCAAACATGCCTTAATAAGACACGGTTATTTCAGCACAAGTGTTGTAATGACAGAAAGAAAATGGGCAGCACCTGTGGAGGAAGGAGGACCCTCTTCAGTGTATATAAGAAGTGAGTCTAAAAGACTTATTTTTGTGTTCGATCGTGCCTAGCAATGTGTCTGATCGTTTGTGTCTGTCTGGGGACTGATCTGAGCACCGGGTTTTAGCAATAAAACTCTACTTTGCATCCAGCTCCACTCTCCCTGTCTGTTTTGTACTAGTAGACTAGCTGAGTACCAGTATAGCTACAACAAGTAGTGGTAAATGTTCGTATAGTCTTCCAACGACGCATCTGGCCCAGGACAGCGTTCCAACAACAAGACTACGACAGCTCCTCGGAGGCTTGGCGGCAGTTGCACGTCGGCTCGACACCGGCTCCTCGGTGGCTCGGCGGCAGTTCCTCTGCAGAACTTAAGGGACTCAAAAAACTGCTGAGCAAAAAAGATGCAATCATAGCACAGCTTCAACAACGTGTTGATGATCTGGAGCAATATTCCAGGAAAGACTATGTGATTATATTTGGCCCGGAAACAAAGACATGTTGATTGTATAAAAAACAACATAATTGAATGTATTATTGAATCATTTACTTACATTTGCAATTTGTCACTAGCAACAGGAACCTTTCCTGAGAAAATTTAATTAGCAAAAATTTAACCTATTCATATAAATGGAGACAAACATGATTTTTCAAATTATAGACCAGTGTCTTTATTGCCACAATTTTCAAAAATCTAACAAAAAATATTTGCAACAAGACTGGACAAATTCATACAAAAAGAAAATATCCTAAACAATAGTCAGTATGGTTAAAGGAAACCATCATTCCACGGCAATGGCTATAATGGAATTAACTGAAAGAATGGCATTAGAAATAAACAATAATAAAACTGTATTAAACATGTATTTTCATAGACTTAGAAAGGCTTTTGATGTAATTAACCACTCAAGACTAATTTGGAAACTGGAAAAACATGGAATTAGAGGTATTGCTCAAAAATGGATCAAAAGTTATTTAGAGAATTGAAAGCTGTTAGGAATTAGTGAAGGTTTTTTGTATTATTATTCTACTTCCGTTGAGAGGTCAATTTATTTAGTTTTATATATATATATAAAGTAATATTTTTCGGCGGGAAGTAAATTTATCTCTATATCCCCTTGTCGGTTTTCTTGAGGGATTATTTCAGTATTTGTTGATAGTTATTATTTTTGTAGGATTCGTTAAAGCCCGCCTCTCCGCATATAGGCGGTGTCTAAAGGGTTGGAGGCTCCTCTCTCTCAATCACTCCCATTTGAACACGCAGCCAGGTGGCTGCCCTCTTCGGCTCTTCCGCATTCGTTGCATGTGGTGGTCCTGTTTTCGTTTTGGTTTATCCTTCCTTTTCGTTTGTTAGATTGGGTGTTGGTACCTACGGCCCTATACAGGGTTGGCCCGGTACCGCACCTGTTTGTTTGTTTTTGCCAGCCCACCAGGTACTTGTTCTTTTGATATTCTGTTAGTTTAGGACACGGGGTTGTTATGGGGTTTTGTCGGGTTCTAGTTTTTACATAATCTGCTTGCTTTTCAGGTTCAACACTTTTTTTTAAATAAAAAACCAACAAGCGTATTAAAAGAAATTTAAATAAAAATTGCAAAAATCCAACCGTTTCCCTGTGTCCTTCAAGGTATGTTCCGTCCCTCCTCGGGGTGTAACAAAGCAATATGTACAATTGAATGATACAGAATCAGTGTGACATCAGTTGGGGGGTACCCCAAGGCTCCACTATTGGTCCAAAATTGTTTTTAATATACATGAATGACTTTACAAAAGCCTCGGATTGATTACAGAGTATTTCATTTGCTGATGATACAACCTTATTTTACTCAGTGAAAGATATACAGGAAACAATGGAAGTAGTAAATGAAGAACTAAAAAAAAAAAAAAACATTTGATTTGATCAAAATCAATTAGTTCTCAATGTTAAAAAAAAAAAATATATATATATATATATATAATATTCAATGACAAAAGAAACACTGTTGATGTATCAACAAAAACAGATGGGATGGATGTTGAAAGGATTAAAGAAATACAATTCTTAGGAGTCATCATTGATGAAGACCTCAAATGGAAGTCACATATAAGGTATATAAAGGAAAAAACAGCAAAATCCATTGTAGTGTTACATAAAGTCAAACTTTATCTAAATCAATCTTCTTTACTCACTTTACACAAGGATTATACCATATTTAAATAACTGTGGAATTTTGGGCCTCGACCTGTAAAACTTATACACAGCCACAGTTCATTTTACAATATAATATGAAAACCTCTAGAATGTGATCAAGAGGAAGATGGATGGTCACAAGTCATCAAACAAAGCTGAGCTACTTGAATTCTTGTGCAAGGAGTGGAATAAAGTCACCCAAGAACAATGTGAAAGACTGGTGGAGAGCATGCCAAGACGCATGACAGCTGTGATTAAAAATCAGGGTTATTCCACCAAATATTCATTTCTGAACTCTTCCTAAGTTAAAACATTAGTATTGTGTTGTTTTAAAATTAATATGATCTTGTTTACTTCGCATTATTTGAGGTCTGAAAACATTGCATCTTTTTTGTTATTTTGACCATTTGTCATTTTCTGCAAATAAATGCTCTAAATGACAATATTTGTATTTGGAATTTGGGAGAAATGTTGTCAGTCGTTTATAGAATGAAACAAAAACATTCATTTTACTCAAACACATACCTATAAGTAGTAAAATCAGAGAAACTGATAATTTTGCAGTGGTCTAAATTTTTTCCAGAGCTGTATATATATATACATATATATCTTTGTATTGGTTCAGTTATGTGCTTTTAAATAATCATAACATATTTGGTGTTTGGTTTGTTCAATATCAACTGGTCCTACAATTTGTCCTTGTGACCCGCCCCTCCGAAGAAAGGACACCTGTCTTCAGGGGACACTTGCCTTTGGATTTTATGGTGTCCCTACAGCAGAGGTTTTACTGTATTTGATTTGAGAAAACATGAAAATGATTATCTTTCTTTTTTCTGTATACTGTAAATGCTGTATATAGAATGCTTAAACATCTGTAAATATGTATATATTTAGAATGTTGAACATTGTGATGGTATTGAAAGGCTACTAAGGGGCAGAAATTACTATATATATAGATATAGATATAGATAGATATATAGATAGATATATAGTAATTTCTGCTCCTTTTTCATTCAAAGTGTTAACTGGAAGTTTAGCTACGAAGAATTTCTTTTTATTTTATTTTAACTTTTGAATGAAATAAAGAATTATTCTATATATATATATATATATATATATATATATATATATATATATATATATATGAGGATGTTTAACAAGCTAAACTATATTTAAAAGTTATCAAAGGTGGTTGAGCACAATAAAAAGTTTCTCTGTCTGAATATTGAGTCATGAAAGACTGTTTGGTCCCTCATTCTTGCGGAGTTTGAATTATTGCTGAACTTCTCTTTAAAAGTGTGAGCGGATGTTGAATTTAGGCCACAACACACACCAGAGTGAATCCATGGTTCTGTCGTCAATGTTGGTAAAGCCTTAAAACACTGACATGCAGTCTGCTGTCTGCTCTGCCGTATGACGTTGATTGTCTAGATTTAAAATGACTTTTGAGTTTATTTAAAAGATTGGATTAATACATTGACGAGGAAAGTGGAGACACAACAGGGAGATTGTTTTGGTGTCATCCTCCAGAGTTTTCTTGTCTGCTTTCCAGATCTTCATCTGCCTTCTCTTGCTTTTGAAGTGGACCTGATGCAGACGGACGCCTGTTGACTGGGACCTTAATGTCTTGTGTGGTCCAGCTGGTTTGTTCCAGCCATCTCTGGTGCTTCTCTTCTGCCTGCCTGGACTCTTCGAGCAGCTGATGTCTCTCCCAGAAGGTCTCTTGCTTCCCTTCTTCCAGCTGCTCTGCCAGTGGTTGGTTTTTCTGCCAGCCAGCCATCTGTGGAGCCTCGTTCTTTTCTTGACGGATGGAGCACTCCTCCCACACCGCCATCGGCTTTACGTTGTCTATCGTTGTTACGTGCCAATTTCCTTGGTGACGACCTCCGGTCTTTTGCAGAGAGCCTCTTTTTCTGCAGCCATTGCCTTCTGTCTGCTCTCCCACCTTTGGCACCAGCGGTCATTACTGTCTGCCAGCATTTTGTCTGCAACGATCTTCATACATTTGACTTGCTTGGCGTTCTTGGATAACTGAGTCTGAAGGTCTTTGGACTCCTTAAGCTGCAGAGCCTTTGTGAGCGTGTTGATCTGCTCGTCTTTCACCTGGAGCTTGGATTCCATGAGGTTTTGTCTGGCCTCCAAAGCCCTCAGCTGGCTTTCCTTTTCTTCAAGCTGCTTTTGCTTTTCTTCTTCCAGCTTGAGGAAGTGCAGCTTCAGTTCAACGTACTCTTTATCCTGCTGTATGCTGACATTTCGGTAATAATTGAGGACCTTCCACAGGGACCGAATCCTTAAGTTGTCACTCCCTTGGAGGTCCTCTGCATTTTCTGGCAGCCCCTTTCTCTTTGATGGATTCTTCATCATCGCGTAAGACAACAAATCTCAGCAGTTGTGGTGTAACTGGACTCGGACCTGAAATTCAAATAAGCTCAGTGCCATCTGAAAAGTATTGCAAGAAATAAAGGATGTCTGAAAAATGTTGCCTCTTAACCAGGCGTTTACAATTTATTCTTATTTTTAATGCCTTTCTTAATGATTTAGTTTGAATGAATTTCTATTGTTTCCTTGTGACTCACTATGAAATACCTTGAGTCTGGATGGTGCTATATGAATGAATGAATGAATGAATGAATTTATTTCGAACACGTATAAAAATATATGTAACTATTTGTACATACAAAAGAAACAAAAAGTAAAAAAATAAACATAGAGCCAATACATAATAGAAAACACCGCACATTGTTCGAAAAAGGAGTGGGAAGAAGTACAAAACTTGTTAAATTTCCCACCCCTTATTACTGTTTTTTAGTTTGTACACAGATATCCTTATAATTATATAATACAGCTATAGAAATATATACTAGATATACATTTTAGACATAGCTATATAAATGTATACCATATATACATTTCATAAATATCTAAATAAATAATTACAGAAACAAAAATATATCCTTATAAATATATATGTTCGCACGCACACACACACACTCATATAAAAACAACTGTCCCAATTAATAAATATATACCATATATATCATATACTTAGTTACAATCTAACAATCAACACTAATCTAATTAGAGACTATTCTATTTATAGAGACATACTTCCTCTTCTATGTACTTGTTAAAAAATATTTTTTGTACTTTTTTTTCAAACAGATTTATATTTGCACTTTGTTTTATTTCTGTCTCCAGACTGTTCCACAAAGTAATTTTATGGAAATTGGCATAGAAACTTCTGGTGTCGAAGTGAATAATTGATATCTTATTTTCTTCTCTGATCGTTGCATTGTATTGATTTTCAGTGTAATACCGGCATCTGATATTGATGTTGCTGAAAAGATTATTTACCGGATCAATGATATTTTCCATACCTTGAGTTTTATGCTCAGTATAAAGGAAAGTGTCCAGTCCTTGTGTAATGATTGTAGGTTTTTTCTTGTTTGATCATTTCCTCGCTTCGATTCCTCAGAATCTCAGATGACCAGGACCTTGGCCTCTTCTGGAGATCCCTTCAGTTTTATGAATATTTTGCATTTTTGTGTCAAAGTGTTTTGGATTTCCCCCTGCTTCCTCAGTAGTCTCACCTTTCTTGCAATGTCTGCATTTTTTTGGTTAAGTGCTCATTTAGCAAAAAGCTTTAACAATTGCATTTTATGCTTTCTGATGGCAAATCTTATTGTTACGGCCGGTTTGTCTGTGTTGCTTCCCCGGGGTAGAGAGTGGCATGCTTCGATGTTTGGGCTTTTCACCTCAATCCCTTTGAAGTGCAGGGATGCTGTCACCTGTTGTTCCACAGAGTTAGCAGCCTCGTCGTTCTGCTCATCTCCGTCTCTTCTTGTCACTGCTCCAGCATATGACTGGAGCCTAATTGCTCCAGATCTTCCACTCGGTTCTCGAGAATGGCGATCCCCTATGCCTTCTCCATGTTCTGCAACCGCAGAACTTTGACCTCCTCCACCAGGCCCAGGATGTTCTTCTGATGACAGCAGAGATCTTCTCACCCAGAAAGTTGAGGGATTTTTTGATGTCATCAAAAATATTTAGCGTGCCTTTGACGGAACAATGTGATGAAGTTCTTGTCGACGTATTACTGCCTCAATGAGTGACTTTCTGCAATAGAAAAGAATGGGTGAGTATGGAACCTCATGAGTGCATGTTAGCAGTTTCCGTTCTTTCCTTGTACAGTAAAGCAAATTGCCTTGTGGACGTGACAAAGATCTTGTCGAAGATTTCCAGGCTCGATCAGTGACTTTCTGCAACAGAGGTCAACAAACTATTGCAATGTCTTTGATGATCAGTTGAGTATAAACCCTTGTCTCCTGGCAAGACTTTGTGACATTATCATCTCTTTTTAACTGCTCCATCCATAAATGTAAACTGAAGCTAATGCTGATGCTAATTCTATTCACAGCATAACTGTGAATGATCATAATTGTGTGTTGGTGAATATTCTACAAATGACCAGAGCAAACCAGGACTACTGAGCTATCCTCACATCCATAAAAACCACACACTGTGCACGCATGACACCTGGCACACATGCACTTAAGGCCCTTCTATACTTTCCACATTGCGCATCCGTAGACAACTTTGACTTGCATTTCATTCATACTACAATTCAGGGTTCCCGTCGGTACGCATTCCACAACGTAACAATCTGGAAAATCTTTCCACTTCTAGTGGTGGGCGTTCCCCTCCTTTCTTGAAGTTTTGTATATGCTCAGTTGGTATGCTCAGTCTGCGCGTTCTAAAACAAATTGGGTTGCGCGCGGTCGACCGCAGGAGGGTCACAAGGTGGAAGACAATATTTACATCACATGGACCAAAGCGCATCCTGTGGACATGGACAGTATGAATTGGTCTTTACACGCATACTCACATATCCACATCGCATGCCTGCGTGTGCTCTGCCATTACAAGCTGGCGCGTTCCGCATCGCGTAGCAAAACTGCCATGCTTCTACCACATTCGCCATTTTGGAAGGGTCAAAGCTCTGCCTTGGCCGGCATTTTGGTAGGTCCAACTTCCAGTAGCCATTTTCTCAAACACAACCCTTGGATCGGTATGGTAACTGTAACTGTGTTACATGTCATTATGTCATAACCGCCCCCCCAAGGCATTACTACTCTGACCATGCCACTTTCTAATAAAGGAAGCAACAGGAGGAGGAGATTCCAAATCTTTTCCTGTTGCCAGAGCAAAACTGTTCTGACACTGAAAGGCCCTCAATCGCACAATGTCGTTTGACTTAAGCAGCCAAACAGGACAAGGGAAGAAAATAAGAACATGATATTAACAAAACGAATCCAAGATTCAGTTCTGAAAACTGTTCCGTGTGAGTAATGTAGCATAGGTGACCCGAGAAAACCTTTTTGCCCCAAAACAGATGCATCTGCCTGCAAAGATGTTTTGATTAGTACTCTGATCCTTTCCTGTGATCTCTTGTTTTTCAAGTCTTATTTTATTGGCGTCTCTCTTTTCCATCATTAAACTCCTTCCTTGGTATCCCTTTTCTGCTTCCCTAAAACCTCCTGTTCATCTCTTTCTTTCTCATCACACTCGTTAGCTCAGTCTTCTTTCTCTCTTTTCTTTTCTGGCCTTTTTTGTCCTACTCTCATTGCTTCTTCTTCCCAGCTCCACCTCCTCCCCTAGTCTGTTCCCGGGAGGGCTGTTCAATTTGAGGTAAGCTTTACCCCCTGCATTGACATCTGTTGCCCCCTACCATGGGATATCACACACACGCACACGCACACGCACACACACACACACACACCCTTCCCTCCCTATGTGACCCCCCCACTACCTCTCTTTCCCTGAAATGATATGAAAGCCCCCCCTTACATTATTCCTTCCTCTTTCACTCCTCCATTTCTCTCAGTGTAGCTCTCACACACATTTTGCTTTATCTCTTCCATCAGGTAGGCGAAACTGCACTTAGCTGACACTTTCAGAAAGTGGCTGTTGCATAAGACCCTTCACCTTTGCACATGCAGAGTCCTTCTGTTTGTCTCTGATGCGTTTGCGTCCTAAAGGTCCTCTGTGCCTCTCAAGCTGTTGACAAATGCTCTAGTCTTTTGTAAAAACTGACTCATGAATGTGTTTTTCTTGTCTCTGTTCACTTTTTCCCTTTCTCATCGCTACTTATGGGTATTCTTGACTCACAGTGTTTATTCATTTTTGCTAAAATAGCATTTTTTATGACTCCCATCATTAACATTTTGGGAACTATTTCAGTGGTCTGAAGCACAGAGTCTAATGTCCAGTGTGTTAGTGCATTTGGGTGTGTCCATATCCACTTCTAGCTATTTCAACAGTGGGTCATCTATGCTCAAACTGGTGCGTATGATTCAAGCAGGTTAATCTTATTCTCTTAATTATACACAGATGTGTTTTGGGTGAATTTTTAGAAAATGAGTCAGATACGCATTTCCCTATTCTCTCTTCAACAATTTGCACATTTGTCAGTTCACAGACAGTTTTCATGCAGACTTGCTTAAAACTAAATTAAAATTAAATTGATTATGTTCAGTTTTGTGTGATGACCAAGCTGTTACGGTGCAATGAAAATAAAAGTGAGTAATTTAATTTGAGTAATGAAAGTTACTGATGGAGTTCAAGATGTAGAAAAGCTACTGTGCAACAATGAAACTCTTCCTGTGTGTCACATCCTGACTGATCTCATCCTGACTTCAGGACCAATGATACAAATGTGATCTTAGTCCATTCAGCCTTAAATGTGTGATTTGGGTAGATTTTATATAAAGTGGGCTGTGGTGCTTATGCACAGTAGCAGCATTTTCACAGAGTAGCGTTTTCCCCTGTTTCCACAGAGAAGGCGTAAGAGCATATTCAAAAAGTTCCACCTGGGAATCCATTTTCAAAAGGTCTTCAGTGGTTCTGAGCCCCGTTGTAGTGTAAACAGACTCCCAAGATGCTACAAAAGTTTTCCATTTTCACTTGAAAACAAGGCCTATTACTTCCTTGTGTGTGCACACTTCCCAGCTATGGACAAATACACAGAAATGCATAATTGAATACTAAATAGAATCAGAGAAGAAAACATCAGTGATAAAAAGCAGTCAGCCATGAACATAAATGCATGTTTTTGTTGGTTACAAGCTGTTTGCACAGTGCTATACCCGATTAAAATAATGAAAGCACACCATTGGCCTGTACTATGAAGCTGGATTTTCTCTTATCGAGATAACTTCAAGGATTAACCCTGGGTTTTCAATACTACGACATTCTCTCACTTCTCACCAGGATGAATCACCCTGGCAACTGACGCTGAAAGTCTAACCTGCTCCGGAGCAGGTTATGTTCTCGATAAGCGGTCGAGGCTCCGCCTCATGACCAATCAGATCTCTTGGAAAATGACCCGCCCATTCTTCAATGATGGTGACTGGTTCAGCGCTGAGCTGCAGCTGAGAGGAGATGAGAAATTAACTTTGAGATCTTTTGGACATAATGAAATAAATCCTGGTCACTGAGGCTTTGAAGGATGTTTTTGCTCTTGACTTGTTCCAGGTCGGTTTATTCCCACGAGGGTTGATCTCTAATAATAAGTTTAAGGATCACACCTGACATAACTGCAGAAACATGAATTTATGGAGCGCAGAACTACTCGTGTTGTCGTGGTGATGAATTAATATTCCAACACAAAAAACTCACACGAGAATCTCAGCCTGAAAACAACTGGATGGAAAGAAGAGCAGTGAGGAAGTTCAGCCCGACACGTTTCTGCTGTAATAAAATGAAAATGAGTGATCACAGTGCCCTGTTGTCCGTATATATATATCGCAGATTAATTAATATCGTATAAACTCACAAAGTCACGCATTAACCAGTCGGAATGTTCTGGCTATGGACGCGGCAGCAATGTTACTTTTAGCCTGGTGGATGTGTTTTAATTCTTCATATTTTCAGAGAATAACTGCTCCTTCAGTCATCTGTAAACTGCTTTGCAGAGTTTCCCTGTGTGTGTGATTAGTCAGACGCTGCAGGCTCCGCCCCTTTCATGTGAACGAGCACGCGTAGGTCTGGGTTGAACCACCGAGTTGATAACCTGCTTCGCAGTAACGGTGATCAGGATCGCGCAGAAATCCTGGTTATGTTGATCACGGTTCGCAGTCCAGGCCTCCATGCCTTTCAAAAGCTCCTTTTTGGTCAGACTTTCCAAAGACAATATATACGTGCAACAGCTTCGTCTGGAACTGGCAAAGACACTTCCAATGCTTTTCAGCAGCTGTCAAGGTCAAACAGGGTAGTTCTCATTAAGTTGAGTTCTGTTTTTATGAATTGATGCCATGTGCAGTTATTATAAGCTAATAGCCTTAAAATCAAAAGTTAACACAGAAAGTATGTGAAGAAATATATGTATTAAAGAGATACATGCTACTAGTATATTTATCATTTTCCTGCACAAATGAAATATAATACAATGCTTATGATTAACTTTGCCAACAAAAATTGGGATGAAGGTTATGATTTTGTCTGGGTGTGTTTATTTGTTGGTTTGTATGTATGCGTTTGACCAACTTTTAACAAAAAGTATTAACTCGAATTGCATGAAATCTTCAAGGACGATTTGTCACCTTCCAAAAACCAATTGATTAGATTTTGAGATGTTAACCGTTAACCATTTCTGAATAAATCCCCCAAAAACTGCGAAAAAATGTCCCATACAAAGCGGATCGGGAGATGCACCTCATGGAGGAGATCAATGGAAATGAAAGGAGATCAGCGTCTGTTTCCATGGAGACGCGCCGGAGCTCGTACCTAATATCGCAGGTCTGCGCTCTACTGAGTGCCCGTTCTAGTTCAAAAGTAAAATAATTAGTTTGCGATACCATTTCAACTGTGCAAAGGTCTATTTGAAACCAGTTTACTGGAGAAAAGGATTTTAGGATCAAACCTAACAATGCCAGCATGCATCAGATAGTTAAGGCCCCGTTTACACAACAACTTTTTTGAGTGAAACGCCCACCATGGCCGTAGTAAACAATTCTTCGCTATATGCAGAAGAAGATGGACGATGGCGGCCTCCAGAGTCCATCTTCTCCTGGGACTTGATAGTTTCAGAGTTGAGAGTCACTTGGAATAGCAATCCACCTTTGTGTACTCACCTTTGTTAATGTTTATAGTGTATTGTTCTCTGAATGCATGAGTGTTTGGTTTCATTACAAAAGCAAAAAACAGCACCAACTAGTGCCCCTGCCGGGAAACTGCAATTTTTTTAGTGTTTCTGCTTTTTACGTGTAAACATCTTTTTCAACATATTGACATGTAAATGCAAAGGTTTTCTTAAACATAAATGCAAAATCGTTGTATTTTCACTTGAAACATTGTGTAAACTGGCTTAAGTTTAATTTTAACCCCGCACTGATGACCTTAATAACTTTAAATGAAACCAAGGTATCAACAACACTTCATGGGCCACATTGTCTGCACATGGAGGAGAAAAAAACTAAAGTCCATTCTGATTATTTTAGTTCTGATCATGTGAGTCCTCTGGGTCAACCTGAACCCTGATCGTTCCATTTACTTTGATTTGTTGACTAGCTTTCTTATAATTAATTCAATCAAATCTTTAAAGTCATGTTGTAACTAAGATTTGGTGTAATGTCTAGGCAGTTAAAGAAAAAAAAAAATCTACTAGTTTAGTTTGGTATCCTGGCTTTTGATGAGTAGTTACATAAAGGATTTACCTAAATCAATCAACATTACCACAGCCCGCCCAGAATATGTGAACCCATATTTTCTTTCTGCTTCTTCTGATTTCTGATTTGCACAGTTAGCTTTGTGTGGTTACGACCCAGAATGCATGGCGCACTATGTCACATTCTCTCGCCTCGTCCTCCGACCCTGGAAAGATCATTTGCAAGCGAACTGAGACCTAGTATTTTCAGGGGACCAGATATCGCTTGTTAGATCCGGTTCAGACTTCGGTGGAGAATTCACACCGCCGAAACGAACAAGGGAACGTGAATGTGCCCTTAAAGAGCTGTGAACATCCAAAGGTGTCAGCCGGCACCTTCTTGCAAGCGTGATGCAGTTTGCCAGGTGACGTGGTGCCCATCATCCTTTAACGACTTAATGATGTAGTTCCTTGCTCAAGAGTCAGTTCATCCCTTCATCAGTCACGTTGATCCACTCTCAGCACCAGGTGTCATCACATTTGTAATACCTGTGATGGATGTTGTCTGAACAGGACCCAGGGGGTAAAAAAAACATTCGAAAAAAAAAAAAAATCAGCAACAGGAGAATATGACGAATGAAACACTCTATCCATCATGGTTACTGATCATGACTAATGTCAGACTGATGTCTGAGTCTCAGCCAAGAAGAAACACAGTGGGGGGAAAACAAAGAAGAGATCCTGTCCAACATAGAGAAACGTGCGGTAAATACAACGAAAGCATCGTCATTAATCTCCACAGAGATTAACGGTTGGGTTAAAACCTGGGCTTTGTATGGCTCGGCAAGGATAAGCTTTGGGGTTCAAGCAGAATACAATCACACAAAAGTCAGATTTTACAAAACGTGGGATATTTTACTTTTTGTGTCTGTTTCAATGTACTTGTTTGTTTTCAAAATGTTGACGTGTAAACACAAAACGTTTCTGAAACTGAGAAAATCACTTGAAACAGTGTCGCGTAAACAGAACCTGGGGCTTGGAGATTTCATTTCTGTTAAAAGGTAAATTTTTTACACATCCAAATGAATTCGTCATCATGCTAATTCTCATAAAACCCACAGTTTTATTTCCATTTTCTCCAAACTCACAATGATAAAAAATGATAATCAGACGATACATAATTAAATGTTTATAGCATACATTGAGAACATTGCTGGGCACATTTGTTTATAGATACTGTAGACATACAACTCCAGACAATGCCAATAATGTCAACTTTCACATATTTGCATGACATGTCCTTTATGTCATATTTATTCAATTTAGAGAATAATATAAACAATAAATGTATTTTTTGGTTAATTGTTTACTTTCAAACTGATTTTGTTGTCTTCAAATGACATATGTTAATCATTCATAACTGACAACATTTAGAACAAGTAAAAACGAACCAGGCCAGCCTCATATCTGTCAGCCAATTGGAGAGAAAGAATTTAATGTACACATTCAGTCAGACGGTTTAAAGTAGCTGCATGTCTTCCTGAATGTGTGCTGGCATGAAGTGTTTAAAGGAAGTTGGGCTGACTTGATTAATATGTTAACGGGCAAAGACGAACCAAAGCCAGAGCGTTAGTGAAAGACTGGAAGAGAAACCCTCAGGATTGTAGATGACAGTTTTAATACGGTGGTGGAACGAGCGAGGTGAGAGTTTTGGCTTCCTCCCGGCAGCTGTGTCTGTCTTCAAGTAGTTACGCTGAATGAATGTGTAAGGCTGCCTCGCTGGGATCTCCTTGGCCTCCAGCCCGAACCCGATGTCTGTGCGGGTAGTCGGTACGCATCCATCCTCTGTCCTGAGGGGCTTATTGCTTTTGTAGTGGCATGAATTGCAATCTGGCACGGAGGAGAATCTTGTCTCCGTAATGAGTATAAAGTAGGCTTTTCGCCACAAAGCCTGGTGTGTTCTACTTGTCACACTGAATATGTCTGGCACCGCAATTCTCTACTGATTTTTAAAAAATTTTTGTTCCATTTCAAATCATCCGTTGAGAAGACTCCTTGGGCTCATCGGCATTGGGAAAACAGTGTTTTGTATGACATCAAAGTGGGTGTAGGACTTCCCCGCTGGAATTTAGTAACATCAGACAGGAGCGAAATTGAACAGATGCTACATTATATTAATTGTCAATAATGCATATTAAGTGTTTTGACAAACTCAGCGTGTTAGTTTTGACAGTGCGAAATGTTATAATACAGATCAAGCTCTCAGTTTTCACTGTTTGCTTGCAACATGCCAGATTTTATTCATAAGTCATAAAAGTCATCCACTTTAAATGTATTTTTTTTCAATAGAAATACTACTTTCTCCCAATCTTTCGACTGTTGGGAGAAATTTTAAGTTTCCTCATTATGGAATCCCTACTGTGAGTTTGAGTTTGCGGAAAACTGGCTCCGAAAAGTCAATCAATGAGGCAAAGAAAGTGAAGTTTGTTTATTTTGAAAGTGCATTTAATATGAACATGGACTTATTTACATTCAAGGGTTTTCATTTTCATACCATTACACGTTTTTACATGTCCTGATATGAAACTCTGTTACCGAGGCCAAAATAATGCATGGAAAAGCATGACATAGAATAAAAACGAAAAGTAATATAAAAAATAAGCACAAATAAACCAATATATACAGTTTTTACATAGTAGACATGAAAATAAGGGTGGAAATGTGGAGCTGTCTGAAGTGCTAATTAACTCGTAATTTTACTGGTTTGGCTCAGTAGAGATGAAATGGGTCCAACGTGGTCAATGAACAAAAATGAATTGCAGTAGAGTAACTGATTACACTCATGGCTGAAAATCACATTACTAAGCTCAACAGACTTGTGTGAGTTTGTGAGCTTGCCAACTTCAATAATCATCCATTTTTTGACATTTATGATGCGCCAAAACTAATGTTTTCCTCAAATTCAGTTGATTCAAGCAGATATTTATCCATTTTAACTAGATAAACAATACACATTGTGTCTTTAACCATATTTGCAAAGTGTAGTCATTGAGTTTACAGGCATGTTAATACTAGACGTTTCCTCAGTAAACGTTGAAAAGTAAAATGTATCATTAAATCATGTGTAATACATCTACTGTAGATCAGGAGTAGAATGCATGCTTCACTGATTCTCTGCAGGATTATTTTAAACCCTGGAGGTCAAACTAAATGATATCAAACATGAACAGCAACAGTATGTGCAAAATGATTTTCTGAGATGTATTTATCTGTGTACATGTTGTTACGCGAGATCTCCCTCTCTTCCTTCACCTCATGCCATCTCTGCTTGTCCTTCACATTCCTGCAGCTCCGTTCCCAGCTCCGTCGTCATGTCTGCCATATTGCGTATGTTTCCGGGCCCGCCGCCAACGTTGAGTCAGGGAATTACATTGAGATTTGCCATGTGCCAAGAAACACAGCAGTGTGTTGCTTTAGATACAGACACTTGTCAAGTCCTCGAAGGGGGAAAATACAAGTATTTGGCTATGATGTAATGGTATTCCCACTTTTATTGACATCTACGGCTTGAACAAATCCCTTATAGAGCAAAAAATGAGTGAACCAAGAGCATGTTTTTGACAACATCCTGGGATAAAGATTTGGTTAATTGCTTGATAATGTTCTCTTGATGTTAAATAAAAAATGAAGTTTATTGTCGGGGAAATGAGCTGACACCCACACCAAGACGAACACGGCTCAGGACGTTACACTAGATTCCGCTACTGTGCAGAACCAGACCAGAGTTTCTGCATCACATCTAAAAGCTTCTTGGCAATAAGGAAATTAAGAGTCAATAAAGCATTTAACAAATAGATTTTAGTCGAAGGTGCATGAGTTTGCTATCGCAGCAGTGCACTGGTTTGTGTAAATGGTGTAAATGGTGTCAAGTTTATTCAAATTAAACTAAGTCATCATCTTCAACGTGTGTGAATAAATAAAAATAATAAA
>NC_137639.1:7468822-7491322 GCF_963383615.2 Lipophrys pholis | reverse complement strand
ATTACATTCTGGTATCGCCTTTAAACATAGAATTTATCGTTTGGTTAGGTCACTGATATGTGCACGTGTTCCCATGAAGACATGAGAATCAGTCACCATAAAAAAAAATCGGTCATATAGGAATGCACACACACGTAAAAAACAAAAATAACACACGATTCATGCTCGGACAAATAATAAGAGATATGTTGCCATGTATGACTTCTCACGAGGAGCGGAGGAGCCTGACAGACGCTGGTATACCGTGTCTTGAGCGATCCATCGGTCTGTGGGTTCATGTATCCGTGGTGGGAGAATCATCTGTGGCGCAGCCCTGAGACGTACGGTGTGCACCGAGCATCCTGCTGAGGAACAGCTGAACGCTTTAGCATGTTGCACCGCTCTCCACATAGGCCACGATGACAGATGACTGCGCTTGACAGGACCTTCGTACGCACAGATTTAATGTTCTGCACCTGAACGTGACGCTGCGGTCACATATGGATATGCACTTGGACTCGGATGTCGTCCAAACACCGGGTGTCTGGTGACAAAGTGTTGACTTTTCACCTACTGCAGTAGTGGACAGATTTAAGTAATGCAGTGACAGAAGAAGTGATCCAAAGAAACCCCAAAACACTGAAGCTTTCTATAATAAGACCCTTCCAAAGCCTAATATATGTCGTCACCATGTTTAAAACTCAAGAGAGCCTTCAATGGATGCATAGAGTTGTAGTAATTAGTTGTGATGTGATGATAATTATAGGTTCCCGTACATTACTGGTGTATAACTGCTTTACTCAGTCCTGCTGGTCTGTAAATACTGGATGGAGGTCAGAGAGGGCGTTGGATTTCTTTCCTTCAGACCTAGTAGCAAAGCTGTATTATAAAATCTATATTTTTTTTTCATTCAAAACTGATTAAAAATTAAGAAATAAATAAATAAACAGACTTGGCAACAAAACCTCCAATTCAACACATTTTGAATGAAAAGGAGCAGCAGGAGGAGAAGATCTCTCTCATGATATCTGCCCTTAATTTGCCTTTCAGTCGCTTCACATCAATCTGTTAATGATCAACATTCTAAATATTTACAGATATTTTTATAGATTTTATGTGCAATATTTACAATATATGTGCGATACTTACAATATCTGCTTAAATGATTTTATGAGCAGTGTTGGTCAAGTTACTAGTGCCGTGAGAGGTGTTGAGTTACTGTTTAAAAACATGATGCAAACCTTTCAGCCTCATTCTTTTCGTTCTGCAGATTCCATCATGTAAAACCGAAACAAATGAAACTGCCTTTCTTTATAAATATGTTTTCTTCATTTCAATCTTTTAACTTCATGCACATTGCATCGGGCAGGAGTTGAATTAAATGCCACAGTCTCTGACTTGACGGAAATCGTTGAACATTTAAACCTATTTTATGCAATTCGCACCACCTTTTAAGGAAATAAAGTATTTCTTCTGTACTTGACATTTACATCTTTTGTGTGTATTTTTACGGGGGGGGGGGGGGGGGATCCATTTCTGTAAATACTATGTGCTGCTTTCTCGCTGCTTCCTGAGATTTAAGGTGGATTTTTTTCGCCGTAGATAAAAGTTTTCTTCCCAAGCAGAGAGCGCAGCAGGCGCTTATGTTTTTGTCACCTTTTACCGAGTTGAACTCTAAGTCATGTCGGTATTTTGGGGCTTTAAACGCTGCAGGTGCTGCTTTCTCCTGCGCTCCTGTTGATCACTACATGTCTGTTGTTTACACTGACGTCGCGTCGCTCGTATGTCGTTGCGAGAGTCTCGCAGGACAAGTAAAGCAGTAACCCGGCCTGCTTGCAGGAAAGTGACAATCTAATTACCGTGTTCACAAAATTAATCTCTCACTTTACTCATTACTTTTTTAAAAGTTCCATTCTGGGAGCTGTTTTCAAAAAGTTGCATTTTTCAGTGGCTCCGGACAGCGTTGTCATGTAAACGGACACTCAAAATACAACAAAACGTTTTCCGTGTTCACTGGATAAGTTGTTGTGTAAAAAAGGCCTCAGTGTCCGAGGACATTACGAAGCGTTGCAGACACACCAACTGATTGTTTCAGGGGAGCAAAATACTTCAAGTGCACATGAAGGGAGGAGGCCTTGTGTTAGAAGTAGCATTAAAAAAACGTGTTGGACGTGGCGTACTTTTGACTGAAATGACTGAAATTGATTAAACAATAGCCAAAGCTAATGTCACAGCAGTCGAACGCCACATAAATACTGTATGTTCCACAGTGCAGGGAAACATTGTACGACACGTTAAAGGACTTCATTATACTACGTGTTGTGTATGGATCAGAGCAGGTTTGAAATACTTCCTTTTTACATAATTTAATAGTAAATATAGCTTACTTTTTCAATTACAGTTACTCAAAAAGAAAGTGAAAGTTATTTAACTCTTGAAAAGCCCCAGTAGGTTTGTTAATATTAATAAATTGTTTAATTCCACTAAATGTATGACTTTGTCCAGCCTGTTTTTTTCAATCTGTCACCTGGAACATCGATCTTCATTTTGCTTCCAATCAGTGTTTTAACTACTATCTTCTACTGTCTTATTTGTTTTTATGGACGTCTTTCATTTCTTCTAAAGCTTTAATGTATTTCTTTCTTCTGTATTTCTTTCATTTCTTTGTAAAGCACTGTGAATTGACTTGTGCTTGAATGGTGCTCTATAAATAAATTGGCCTTGCCTTTGCCTTGCCTTACTGTGACTGATTTTTCTTCATGTTACTGATTTTCTTTATTAAATCTTCCTTGCAGTTTCTGCCACTGTCCACTTTATCCATCTATCGATCGATCGATCGATCGATCGATCGATCGATCGATCGATCGATCGATCGATCGATCTATCTATCTATCTATCTATCTATCTATCTATCTATCTATCTATCTATCTATCTATCTATCTATCTATCTATCTATCTATCTATCTATCTATCTATCTATCTATCTATCTATCTATCTATCTATCTATCTATCTCTCTATCTCTCTGTCTGTCTGTAAAAAACAATTAAATAATTTTTTAAACCCAATTACATCCCTTGTTGATTTTCACATTTTAACCTGGCATCACTAAAGACCACAAGCATTATCGCAATAACATGTTTTAGAGGTTGCATGATTGCCAGTTGACTGGAAGTACTCTGATAATATGCAGCATGGTATTACCGCCACTTTACACCTACAGATGTAGTTTGGTACGTTATGACATACGAGAGAGTCGGTGCAGACGCAGTATATGTCGACCATGAATACACAACAGCCCAGACTCCTCACACTCAACTGAGCTTTGGTGCGCTCCTCTTATCAGCAGAGATTGGACCAATTTATTTTAAACTCCCGTCACACCTTCTCTTATCATAGAGGATAACAAGCTCATCCTTTTCTACTCAGACGTCCGTCAACCAACAGATTTCTGAAATACAACCCTGGATTGTAGATCTGTACATGCGTGAGGGTATCTTGTTTCATTTTCGACACATTCCACCCAAATAAAACTCTTCTGGAGCCACAAAACATGTTTAACCTTGAAATGAGGATTACACAGATTCTAAAGTTCTTTCCAGAGTTTTGCCGCTCATACAAAGACACAAGGAAAAGGCATCAGTGCAGTCTAAAATTTTGAATGGAAGACATTTTATCACATTTAAAAAACTAATAATTTTAGCATTTTAGGCCTTGTTGACTTCTCTAGACATTTTCAGTGGGACAGTTGCTTAACCAATTTTAGCAGTTTTGTCCATTTCAGTAGTTTTAACTTTTCAAGTTAAGTAATTATAGAGATTTTCTTTTTCCTTTTTAGCCATGAGTCCTTTTGACAATTACTCTGGTGTTCAAATATAATGAAAATATGATCAAATGTTTATTCATTTTTTTTAATGCTACACAAGGGCTGGAGACCCACTTGTGGTTCAAAAAAATATATATAAAATGTATGAAATCAGTTATCAAATTAGTGAGACATCCTGCTTTTGGGTTGCTTATTGCTTTCGTGATGCTTTCAAGCTCAGGAGTGAAAGTAGAAAAGCAGTGTAACTTCGAAAAGTGCGCCGATGAAACAGGTGGAAAATGAAAGATTTTGGAAACACGTGGATGTGCGCCACGGCTCTTCTGCACATGCGTGTGTAGATGGACAATAACAACAATGGTGGGCTCCGAGTGTCATTATTGTGTCACACGTAATAACAATCCTTGGTCGCCTGTCGTTTTCAGTGTTTCTGCCAGTCATCATTTTCAAAACGTTGCAATGTAAAGACAAAACTTTTCTGAAATGAAAACGCAAAACAACTTTCCCTAGGAACTGCCCGGTGTAAAGCCATCGCTGCAGAGACAGGAGTTAACATGTTTTAGATATTTAAAGAACCAATCTTGACTGACCTCAGGATTCATACTGATCACAGTCTCAACATCATGTCTCAATAGGCTGAAAGGATTTAGAAACAAATTTCTTGAACACCAGTTTCTGTTGCTTTGCCATTTAAAAATCAGCTTCGGGATCTTCGGGAAAAGTTGTGAGTGTGCGAGTATATAGGCATCATGTTGTTGGCCACTGTGTGACTGTGGTGTGTTTGTGGGAGAAAGTCTGTATCACTCACACGTCCAGAGGACCTAAAAAGTGACGGCGGCTTTGCTTGAGGAGCCTCGGGAGACAGATTTTTGTCCAGCTTTTTGTCAACACGATCCATAAAAACAGCCACTTGTTTCCTCATAAAGAGACTCAGTTTGAGGTCAAACTCCAGTTTAACCACCAGCTGATTGGAGTGACACAGTCTGTAATCTTTATTTCACATAGTAACACACACACACACACACACACACACACACACTGGCACCCAACAGCCAGCTCCACGGTGGTTGGTGTATTTGTTCAGGGATTTGGCCGTCCTCTTCCTTTCATCAGGCTCCGTGTTGTGACTGGCAGCTGCTCTGAAACGTAAAGACGCCGACAAATTGAAGTGATTTTCATTTTGTCGGCTCACAGTGAGCTTGTCCAGAGTAAGACATCAGATCTGTTATTATTCACATAAAACAGCAGTGGGAAACTTCAAAACTGGTCAACTTGTATTTCTCCTAACCGACAAGACAGAAGCCAATCCACCAGGGGGGATGAAGAGGGAAAAAAAACTAGACTTGCTAATTCAGCGTCTACTTACAGTACATGTTTGGGCTTTTTGTTTACACATGAATGAAGCTACAAGTTACCGACGACTATTCCTGAAAACTGGCCAAGTGGAGATTTGGAAAAACTCTGTCTTTCCGTTTGCATGTAGACACGCGATTCCTATAACGTCACAGTGTGAGACAGCGGCGTCATCAGCATCGCTTGTGTGCGACCTGCGTTCAGAGTTTAGTTACTGTGAAGACAATGGAGGCTGTTAAAGCCGTGCTTGTTTACGTGAAAAAGCTTTTGGCTTTTTCGGCAGTTCGAGGAGTGGAGAATTTATGAATTTATTCATAATTTATTAAATTAAAAATAGATTTATTCGGTTTGGCATGCTCATAGTAGCTCTGATTTGTATGTGGGTTTGTGGAAATGAAAATTGCATTTCTTTTTACAAACTGGTGTGAACAATGTTTTTCTTGAAAACGTGGCAGGGGAAATATTAATTATTGTAAATAAAAAGTGTGATGGAAGACAAGCAAACTAATTTGAAGTAAGTATGAAAGAAAAGAAAAATTCCCTCCATTTCTGTGAAGAGTTATTCATCCATGGTCTGTACTTTACTGAGCTTAACAGAGGCAATCAAAATCAAACTGTATTGTAAAACTGAGGCCGAGCAAGGTGAACAATTAACCATGGGATAATCCGGCTGGGGCGGCTGAGGCCTAGTTAGTTGCCGGTTCAAAAGGTTACAGGTTTGATTCCCTATCTGTCCACATGTCGAAGTGTCCTTGAGCAAGATATGAACCCCAAACCGCTCCCAATGGACGGCAGGGCGGCTGCCTCCATCGATGTGGGAATGTGTGTGTGAATGTTCTTAACAGTGGAAAAAGTCTATATAAGTGAAATCTATTCAAACCAAGCGATGGAGAGCTTCTGGCCCATTTTCTCTGGAAATCTGAAATGACCATTTTTAAATCTATATATTGTTGCCAAGAACAATTGTCTTTTTTTTCCAAATACCTGCAAATACCCTTGGTTACATTATCAATGACAAAGGAAATACATTGCGAGTTGAATCTTTCAGCCACACATGTTTCCCCCTCTTGCTATTTCTGCTGTTTGGATCCTTTCTGGGATTGCCATGCCTCATCAGGATGTAGGATGAGTCTGTAAATACACACTGGGGGGGGGACGGGGGGGGGGGGGGGGGGGGGGGACCGAGTGGGTGACCATGTTGTTTCAGCCCTGTTAACAACAAGCCTCCCCCGAGACGCCTCCCCACACACAAAACTCCACGCCAGCCAAGCCGATTGACAATCTGAAAACATCATCAGTCACACATCCAATCAGCTGCTCTGTCCGTCCCGGATGGAGCGCTCTATCAGCCAACTGGGTGGCGGCTCGTCCAGCCAGCCACCCAAAGAGCAAGTCACAAATCGGCAGCTTCCAACCGGCCAGGCCGTCAGTCACTCATCACCTTTTGGCTTTTGCTATCAGAAAGAATTTCCTGCCACTGTCTTCTCCTCCCATCACACCTGGACACACACACACACACACACACACACACACACACACACACACACACACACACATGCATGCCGACACTTGCCAAAAGACATGGCGGCCAAATGGCTGCTCTTCTCACACTCTCTTACACTTTGTTCTCATGCAAGCAGCAGCGGCCCTTCCACTGGCTTCCCACATCTATGAAACAGATGTTTCTCTTTCAAGTAATCAGATGGTCTACCTGCGGAGGTCTGCGGTTTCCGCTGGTCGCCCATATTCTGTTACGTACAAACCACAGGGCTTGGAGAGGTGACCCTGCTGTAGCTGGCTGCTCCAGATCGCAACCACATTCGCCGTCATTATAACTGAGAGGCACAAATTTCATTTATGTCTCATATGGTTCTGTCACAGAAGATTACGGACCGAGCCAATACCTTCCATCCAATATTCCTCCATAGTGTATGAATTTTTACATAATACCATTTCTTTGAGATACCCAATACCCTTCTTTTCAATTTCCTGCATTTTTTATTATTTTTTTTGAGCTGCAACACTCTGTACTTTTCTCACTGAAATCCCAGAGGAGCCTTTTTCGTACAAATATAATAGGAATGTATGTTTTTTATGTAATAAACTTGCGAGACCATTATCTGTTTTAAATAAAAGGTGAAATGTTAAATGTGAATCCAATGCAGAGGAAATGACATGTGACACATGTGGAGCAGAGATTTGATCGTTTCTAAAGATTTGTTCTTCAGAACATTAAAGCAGCTGACTGGGGCTACGTTCACACTGCAGGTCTTGAAGCTGAGTTCAGATTTTTTTTTGGTTGCTGGGATCCGATCTCTCTGCGTGATCGCTCACACTACATTTTAAACGCGGCCTCTATCAGACTGCCGTGTGAACGTGATCGGACCCCAGACATTATTGACACGAGAGCACATGTGCAAAACACACACCAAGCACGCTGTTTACAGAAGTAAATACGGTTGCGACGCTGGTCAGCACCACTGTTGCCAAACCTGACTCACGGTTTCCAGCCCAAACAATGTAAAACCGACACACCTCAATAAAAACCAGCCCAAACTCAGCCTATGTAGAAATCATGGTAAAACTGTAAAACTATTAGATGTGTAACAAAGAAATGTCATAAAACACACAAATGCACAAAAGAAACAAAGTAAAATGGTAAGAGAATCTGGGTCCCCAAATAAGCGCCATACCTGGCAACACTGTTCAGCATCTATATCCATTTTCAAGTGGTTATGAAATAGGAGCCAACAAAATCTAAACAAAATGATGAGTGACAGAAGAAAGAAATTAAGAAAAAAAAAGAGCGCAGCTTTTAACATTTTGGCGGCGCATATACAGTAAATGCTGAGGCAGTCGCATATTTACCACATGCGACTTGGTACCACATATGATCGAGACCTGGGTCTGCTGTGAAAAAATCTGAATAACAACCTTCATACGGTCAGAAAACAGATCGGATATAAAGTCACTTGTGAGCAGAAAATCAGAATTGGGTCGCATTTCCCTGCAGTGTGAATGTGCTCTACCCAATGTGACGCTCCAGATGAGGTTTTATACGACGCCCACCTGCATCGGCAATTTACATTTGCTTACAAAGGAATTGGAATGGAAATGTTTTTACCATTGCTTTTAATTTATGAGAACATGTCACCCAGTTAATATACTTAACGAATTACAAAAAAATTTGAATCTGAAATACAACATAAATACTCTCACCTCAAAATAAAAATCCTGTAAATAAGTGAATTAATAATATGAGTAATAAATCATAAATGCAACAATCAACATTAAACAATCTAAATAACCACACAGTTTGCACACAATAACATAAACTACATAGTTATTTATACTTAACAGTTTGTTAAGTTAAAGCTGTATTCATCACAGATTACATTAAGATGGTGTCTATGAACTGAAGCCCCCTACACACACACACACACACACACACACACACACACACACACACACACAGTGTAAGCCCCCCCTCACATTTCCAAGTATTCCCACGTTGGGTCTCCCTTCACTCAACCTCCCTGTCCCCATTCCTCTCTATCCTGGTCTCACACACATGAACACACACATTTGGCTTCCTGTCCTCCATCAGGTAGGAGAAAGTAGTAACCCTCATTTGTGTCGTGGGGGGTTCAATGTGGACAGAGACTTGTGGCTCTGGTTCTTCTTCAAACTGTTAACAAACGCTCTTGTCTGTTGTGAAAATTGAGTTGCACACATACGTGTTTTCACGCCTTCCAGGAACATTGACCGACATTGATTTCCTGCAAACTCAACTCGACTGTGACCATCTGCCGAACAGTCCAGTTTTTTCTGGCCCATAATCTAAAGGTAAATTCAAACTCTATGCACAGAGGATAATCAAAGGCTCTCCGTCGAAGCGACACGGAACCCAAGAGGAAGTAAGAGGACCACGAGGGCTGTGATTGGTCCGCTCTACTGCGTCCCTGGGCTTGTTGAGAAACTCCACATGTGATCCAGATGATGGTGTAGTAAATACACACTTTATTGGGGGAGTGCTGTTGAATTAAAGAGTGAACAGCACGCATCACTCAGGGGTCGGGCAAAGAAATTCTGGTTTTGGTGTCGTCCACAACGCTTTGCACACCTCCGATCATTTCACCGACACCGTGCAGGAAGTTAGCTCGTAGCTCACTGCTGCAGCCTGGAAGTTACAATTCACCGCAGATCTTTGTGGCAAGTTGCTCATAATGACAAGAAAATAAACACTGTCCACGTGTTCCAAGCAGGTTTATGACTTGAATTCATTATGTGTAGGGTTACTCTATACTCCTCTTGCTGAATCTAACCTGAGTCTACCTGAAAAATTAAAGTCTAATAAAAGAAAGATAAATAAATGATAAAGTTAATTAAATCAATTTTTCTTCCAGTGCAGCCTCTGCAGTATAACCAAGGCCCTTTACATCGTTGCTCACTTTCACCCATTCACACACCAATGGTGACGGCTGACATGCGTCGTGCTAAATCTCCTTTTGGGAACTCTTGCTCAAGCACACTTCGACATTTGGACGGGTTGAAACCCGCAACCAACTTCGCTTATTCGAGCACAGAACACTGACGCACACACAACAAAGTGAGAAACGACTCCAACACATTCAGGCCGAGCAGCAGGTGTATCCTCAACACAACCTCACCCAAACCCCAGTTGAATCCACCAGGAAGCAAATGGCCGTCCTCAATAAAACCTCCCAACATCTCCCGTTGCTCCCGAGCTCCGTCGTCTAGACAGAAACTACACACTTTCTCACAGTCTCCCCCGAGTCTGAACTCTTCTGTGGAAAGCATTGTGACTCTTTTATGAATAAAGTAAACCGTTTGATGTTAACCAACGACTGTAAATCTGTTTCTGTGGTGGAAGAAAATTGATACTTGTTCATGATGTTTCAGCTACCTCTTGGTTTTTTTTTGAAGATTGATGTGCTCCTGAGGTCTGCTGGTTGTGGCCCTGAAAGATATTCATTCGGTCGAGTCTCTCTCGCGGGTTTTATGACCACAGGACCACTGAAACCAAAAAGGATAAATTGTCATTTTGTGACTGTCTATCTAATCACACTGTAAAACTTTGCTCTGTTAATCTCTTATACTGTACAAGAGGCGCAAAAGGAGGACGGCGTAATTTACCTGAAGGTTGGTATTTAACGAGAACTTCCATTAATCTGCATCGGCTATCTGTCCTGCCTTTAAAACGCGCAGTGACGTTCAGCTGCTGTGTGTCCAGCAGTGTGATGGTAAATATATGTTTGGTGGTTTCTACACAGGCAGCATTATGTCATCCCAACAGCTCTGCTTTCCCAGCGAGTTTGCTGTTTATTGGATCTCTCAAACCTGGACTACGTACATCACAGTAAACTGTAGCCACAGGAGCCAAACATATGGCGCCAATAAGGTTAATAGTTGGGGAAACGTCGGAGAGATCAGACAAAAGACAAGGAAGCCATTCAGATCTTCGCTTACAATCAGTCTGGAATATTTTCCATGAAACACACAAAAAATAAATAAATAAATAATATATATATATATAGATTGGAAACAGACAGGGAAGCATCAACACCAAGTAACAAGGCAGTGGCTTTCCTTCCGCATGGAATTCCTTCAGGTTGAAATGTAGATTTTTCCAATGTTTAAAATTCAAAGAGTAAATGTGAGTTGTGGCACAAAAGCTCATGGCAAAATCAACATCTCATTAGCATTTCATTTTAGAAGGGGTTTTTTTTGTGTGTGTTTTCAGCTGTGTGTACAATATAAAAGAGAAACAGCTTGAGGTGGTTCCTGCTGAAAAGGGAAAACAATACAAAAAGTGCTGGTTGCCAGATTTAAAGGGGTGAAACAGATGGTTTGATGAGGGGCACAGTTCCGCCTTGTAAAGACGGCTGAAGGGAAGTGAGGCTCTTTGATTACGTGTTAGAAGCTCAATCCAATTTATCTTCATTTTAAAACTGTAACAGTCAGTAGACTTCACTTCTAACTAATTTAGGACTTCAAATCATCCGTTACAGTTATCTATAACCAACAGTATCTTTCCCCCCCTTTCCAAAAAAAAGGCCGTCGGATTTTAAGATAACCTTCTCCATCACTGAAACCACAGCCTTTTATATCCCAACAGAAGTGTTCACACACACTTATGGTGCAGTATCTCCATCAAGGCAAAGGCTGAGGGGGAAAAAAAAAACCCTGTACTTTGACTCCCTTCACGCTCGCAATTTTCAACATAGATATGAACAAAACAGATGCCGGACAGCTGTTGAGGCGTATATTTTGTGTGTAACTTCCGTGACGACGCTGATCTGAACGCAGCACAGTGCGTGTTGAATTATTGTGGGGAGATTACTTTTTACATTTTCAACCGGAGAATTCACAGGCAACTTGTAAAATGAGTAAAGGGATCAAAATAACTAACAACTCCCTGTTATGCAAATCAGTAACTTACAAGTTACTTCTAAAGTCCACCACGTCCTTGGTTTGGTCCATGTACAGCTTGTTTAGTCCATACTCTGTTTATTATCTTCAAACTTAAATTGAACTATAATAACTGTAGTAGCTGAGTAGAAACTCAAACTGACAGAGTTTGCTTGTTTGAAGCACAGACTGGAAAAAAAACAACAACTATGGTCTCGTTTACACCACAATGATGCTTTGGACTGGAAACAACTTTTTGAAAACGGCTCCCAAGGTGGAATTTCTCGAAAACCCTGCATGGGGGGAATGCAACTTTTCTGACACACTGATCCTCTGCAGCACCACGGCCGTAGTAAATCATTCTGCCGACGCACGAGAAGAATTCATTCATAACAATGACTGCTGATGTGTCCTGTTCACTCTTGAATTTAACAGCGCTTCTCTTTTAAATATTTGAATTGTTCCATCATAAAGGTGTCCGGAAAAAGACGAGCAACAAAACATATCCAGAAAAGATTTCAAGAACTCCTAAAAAAAAAAAAAAAACACAGAAAATGTCTGCAGATAAAAAATTTTAAAATTGTTAAAATTACACAACAAAGTTTTCAAGTGAAAATGGAAAACCTTCATTGTTTTTAGTCGTCTGTCCATACGAATGTACGAATGTCCGTGGAGCCCCATTGTAATATTTATAGCGTATTGTTTGCATTTTATTGCATATTTTTGCACGCTTGTGTGTGTGTGTGTGTGTGTGTGTGTGTGTGTGTGTGTGTGTGTGTGTGTGTGTGTGTGTGTGTGTGTGTGTGTGTGTGTGTGTGTGTGTGTGTGTGTGTGTGTGTGTAGATTCATTACAAAAATAACCCACAGCGCAAACTTGTGGCCTGGCATACTAACTACATCGTTTTCAGTGTTGTTGCCGTTGCCCTGTAAATGGATGTCGTTTTCAAAAGTTTTCGTAAACAAACATGTAAAAACGATGCGTTTTCTCTACCAGCTGAGCCAATTTACGCCCTTTTGTGAAATTTGTTGAACACAGATGCAAATAAAAACAAAACAAACTGTTTAGATGTTGCACATCACATTCTGCACCAATGCTTGAGCATAAACTCCATCCTGCTCTTTTCTTATTTTGTGTGTCTGTCACATACAATACTCAAGGTCTGTATATCAGCTTTCGTGTGTGTGTGTGTGTGTGTGTGTGTGTGTGTGTGTGTGTGTGTGTGTGTGTGTGTGTGTGTGTGTGTGTGTGTGTGTGTGTGTGTGTGTGTGTGTGTGTGTGTGTGTGTGTGTGAGCAATAGTCTGTGATCACAGCTTTGAATCCATGCGGTTCTTTATATATACAGTATATATTGGTGTTCTTGACCACTCAGTGGAAAAGAAGTGAGCCAAGTGCAACTAATCCAAGTTATTGCTTCTAGATTTCAGTCAAAATTGAACAACCGTGATCAGATCAACGTTGCCCTCATTTCTTAGAACCTACAAATGGCCGTCCTCCGCAGCATGTGAACTGCTCTTTTTGAACATCAACTCCATTTCTATGCGAACTGAACCTGGGCACGTTCAGTGCATTGAATATTACACGTGCACACTCAGGATTCCACTCAAGGGGAATTCACGACATGCATCCTCTTTCCAACGTCGCTTTCGTTTTCCCAGGACGGAAAGATTTAGGATGCGTGTGTGCAATGACATTCAGATTCACACTGCACACGCTCAACTTGAATCCTGATGTGACAGGATGGATAAATGAGCGTTGTGGGGGGTAAAAGGAGCACCATCACATGAATGACTTTTCTTTATGTGTATTGAGTCAGGTTGGCTCTCTTCGGTCCAGTAGGAATAGCTGACAGCACGGAGTCATCGGACTATCCAGTCCTCCCTCTTCTTGACTACAACGGCAGCCATGCAGTAAGAGGTCAGCATGCTGAAGCTCCAGGCTGACTTTAATCGGAGTCGACACGAGGCGCAAATTTATAACGTGTGCCATGTTTCAACATGACAAGGTCTTTGTTGTAATTCCTCCTACTTCTGTTTCAGCAACACTGAGACCAAGTCAAGTGAACATCTGCTACTGTACTCACCGTTCTCGTCGCACACTATAAAAAATGCCTTAATACGAGCTTGAATTCGGTGTAATCCGGATATTTTTGCATCATTGCATTTTTCTGTTGTCTAACAACAAAAGCCAAAGCAAGAAAAAATGTCTTGATTTTGCCACTGGAGGACGTCAAAAAGTGTAAGTGAGTTTTTGCCGTAAAATAAGATTTGTTCAGGTGTATTATTGGCATACATCGAAGCCTAAAGCAGCATTGAGCAGCTATAGGAAAGCCAGGCATGAACAGTGATAAGAGCTCCATACTATAGAAGCTACTAATAGATATGAAGCCAGGAGGGGAAGTAACTAATTACAAATTCCCACATTACCATGGTTATGTGACGTTTTGGGGTTTTCGCACTTTACCCTACGTTCCTATACGTTTTAGCGTATTTCTGTGTTTGCATTTTGCCATTGAATTATTTTCTCAAAATGTTTATTGAATAGGAAAAATATATCTCTTAAAATGTAAACATTTACCATACTATGTTCGTAATTATTGTCACAAGTCATAATCTGCATGAAGAAAACAAATGGAAAACAGATTATAGTAACCATATAATAAATGTTAATGAATATGAGCTGCTCGGGTCAAACCAACATATGCTTCATATATCATGATCTGATATGTTAACCTCATTTATCATAATAATGTGACATATCAGAATGAGATTTGTCACAGTAATGTGAGGAATTAATATCTTCTGTTTCAGTGAGTGCATGTTCAACGCAGTGTTTCTTTTTTCTTTTTTTTTTACTTAACACCTACTTAATTGTATATTTAATGTATGAATCAATGAAACTAGGTGAAGCATTGTGTGCCATATGACTGAATCGGTGAGAGAAAGTCACAGACTACATGTTTTAACTGTAAAACATAGATCCGTAGTCAAATATAAAGCTGCAGCTGAGTCATATAGAGCAGCAGACTGAGCGCACGTGTATTGCACACTTTTTCCTAAGATGACTTAATCAGCTAAATTACTGAGTTTAATGGGAACTACATTGAATTTTCCATTACGTTCTGCAGTTGCCTCCCTCTATAGAGGCAGCAGTTGAAGCCTCTGCTCAGCTACACTCCTTGATGGAATGGTGATAGTAGAATCACAAACAGTGTATAACACTGATTTATTGTGTTATTAATCATATAATAGAATAAAGGCGGAAGCGGACCTACATTAATATGTGCCACAAAGCTGAGAAATGAGAGAGTGAGAGAGATAGACTATTCTGGGAAATTAATGTTTGTTGCATATTGTTCTCTGCTTTAATGTGTGTGTGTGTGTGGTTTATTTACAAAAACAAACAACAACACCCACGAGTGGCCCAGCATGACAAATACATGGTTTTCAGTGTTTCTGCCATTTTCGTCCAGATGGACATCGTTTTTTTCAAAACGTTGCCGTGCAACTGGAAAACTTTTTACACGTACACACAAGGTTTACTTTGGCCTTACGTACTGAACAAACCCCGAGATTCATAGAACTAGTCCTCGCCTGCTTCCTGTGCTTGAGTCCTGCTAAAGTTGACCCCATTCCACAGTTTACCGACGCCTGACTCGCAGGATTTTTGTGTCAACTCAACAAAATGAAATAATCTAGATGCTGAAGATCCTACAATCAGGGAAATTACTATTTTCAACTGTGAACATGCTTTTGTGGAAAACTTGAATGTCTTTAAAAGAAAGACCGACACTGTTAATAAGGACGATTTTGTGATGCTGCTCAGTTTTATCCATCCTACCGAGGCATTCACGGCCAATGAGGCTGAACCTGATATATTAGAGGCCTTATAAATCCATCACCCCTGACGTCATGCCACCGCTGTCATGATTAACTGTTGTAAAAGCAACATCAGGGTCAGTTTTCATCGCCTCTCATTGAGTCCTATAGTGTTCACCTGTCTCCTCATGAATAACATATTTTTAAGACAAACTTAACTTTCCATTTTACAACTGAATCTTAACGCCATATTGCTTTTGTTCAACCATAGCTGGCCCGTTACTGCCCATGAAATCTCTCCTATCCTCCTATTGCCCCCCCCCCCCCCCCCCCCCCCCCCCCCCACCCGGCCTGTTTCAGTGGACAGCGACAGATAGTTTAGGTGCGAGAGAAGAAAGAGCACATAAAAAAAAAGGAGGAAAAGGAAGCTCAGGAGAGCGGCGGATGTCAGTGTTCTAGGTCCTTCGCACTAACAGGTTTGGAAACATCACATCTCAGTTTACATGAGGCGTACGCAGAACCAGCTGTTGAACCTTCGTCCTTTACCTCTTCTCTGACTTCCTTCAAAGCCTCTACACTGCCTGGGTACACGGTTCAATATGCAGCGCTTCTGTTAAACATGAACACGGTTACGGCATGAAAGGAAAAGGTTTTGAATATGATGTGATTCTAAATGTTGTGGGATGAAAATGTAGATGAAATCTTCTGAATTGTGATTCGTTTCCATGCTTACGGTGAGAATATTTGCTACACACGCTGGCTCTGTTTTGCCAATTCAAAATAGCCGAATTTATACAGTCTAAAGCACAATGTGCAAATCTATCACCAGTTTATTAGGCGTGGTCTCGTCCACTTTTACCTTCGCTAGCTGCCAGCAACGCTTGGAAAGTCCATCGCATTGTTCAACGGGCTGTTATAAACCTAATTATTCCTTCATGTGCTTTAAACATATCGGGTCTTATAAGCCACTCCCTTTAAGAATTTAGCTTCTCTTACATCGTCACAGATTTCTGTTATGAGGGTCGATCAGCCAAGCAGTGGATAAGTTAAAGTACCAGGGTTGAAGACAGCTGCTGTGTAACAAATGAAGTGTTACTGAGCGATATGAAGAAACAAAAAACTAATAGAGGAATTACTGCTCCCACATATCTCATTAAAATTAAGATTCTACTGCAGGCAACCAATATATAGTTCTTGAGTCACCTGGAGGGTGCTGTGGTCCTTCTTTGCTTTGCACATTGATCTAACTGGGCATTCGTTTCGTGTACCTCACAGTGGGGCGCAGTGGCAATGCTAGTTTAGGTTTCTTTAATACGCAGGTTTCCCGGGAGCGGGTTACTCGCCGCCCAAAGCCTCCCTACCCCTCACATGGCTGGCCCGAGTAAAATTCCCCATCTGACAAACTCCACAGGATCCTAGTGACACACAAACCATCCCACCACGGTAAGGCAGTGATCCCATAGGGATTGAAACAAATAGTTAAAGAGAAATACTGAATCTGTCTGGGAACTCGAAGTACTGCGCTATTTTCGGATTACCATTTAGGATTACTCTTGTTTCTTCCAACATGTTTGTGAGGCTGATTTTCTGACTCGAAAACCAACCCCTGGGTGTGAATGTGAGTTTAAGGCTCCATGTACATGACCACATTTTCAAATGAAGAACTGAAAACTTCTTGTTGCATTTCGGGTGTCTGTGAACGACAACAGTGAACTGAGTCACTAAATATGTTTTGAAAACGGCTCCCAAGGTGGAACTTCTCTAACGATTTTGTATAAAATACCAGTGAGCGATCACGACACTGCTCACATTACTGCCAAGCCTCTATTGCCACTAAATGTGTGAAAGTTCTCTAACCAGTGTTTATGTTTCATTACCAGCAACGACTCCTGCGTCACACTTTGCAGCACTTCCACACGTCCATTACTGAAGGGCCTACTTTCTTTTGCAGAAGAATCTTGAGGTGCAGCTGGGGGGATGAGCAAGTTCCTGTGGGAAGACATCAGTGTGGAGTATTAAAGTAAATGAGCTACATATATTATTTTAAGGCTTTTTAAGATCAATAATGGGTTATTTATTTCTTTGCTGCTTTTCTGCACAAATCATCACATATTGCAAGATATACTTGAAATAAGTCAAGATGAAGGTCAGTGCATCAGTTTTAATTGATAAATGACTCTATATTCAGTTCAGGTGCACCTGTGTTTCTCTGCTGTTTGCCAAGTGAACAATGAAAACTACACTATATTCCAGAAGACGCTGGTTACCATAGGACATACACAGAATGCGAGCGTACACACAGGTGCACTTACGTGTGGATGGATGAGCGTGCTCTCCGGCCCATATGCTGCAGTAACACACGTGCTGTGCCATGCCTGCATTTTAATGACATTCACACAGAGCTTTCAACCAGTACATTTCCTTCCGATGGACCATTATCCACCATTTAAATTGTAATTAGGAGGTGTGTGCGTAAATAGTGGTAGTAATGGAAACCATGCAGGTCTCAGCTTGGTCAGAGCACCTTGAACATGTGACTTGAAGTGAAGCCAGCAGACCAGACCCACCACTGAGTTCAAATTAAGAACATTATGATATGAATAAAAAAATTTAAATCTTGAAAACTACCAGTGGCTGCTTTAATGAAATACTAATATTGGCACAATAGAATGAGCAGCTAATTTGATGTTTACTTCAGTCACGTCTATCTGTGAATAACTGGTGTTTATGTGTATTTAAAATTTTTTGGGGGTAGAAACATGGTGTCGAAATTCAGATTAGCTCAGCCTTATCTGAAGAAAAGAAATCGTCTTGTTTTGTTATTTAAGTTCATTTCTGACTCTAAAATTTCCCACAGGTGTGAATGTGACTGTTTGGCCTGATTTAAGCAACAACTTTTTCAAGCTGGCTGTCCGTTTACACAACAACGCTGTGCGTAGCCACTGAAAAAAACAACTTTTTGAAAACAGGTCCCAAGGTGGAACTTTTTGAAAACGCTCTGACTCTGGGCTAATGGCATGCGCACCACGGCCGTAGTGAATAGTTCTACACATGCAGGAGTAGATGGACAATAACAACATAATTTTTCCCCCCAGAGTGTCATGACTCCATCTTCTCCTGGGAACTTGCTGTTTTTATCACTGACTGTCGCCGTAACAACCATCCAACTTGATCATCTCTCCATGCGAATGTCCATGTCATCGCCATTGTTAATTTCTTTTATCATGTATTGTTCGCTGCGCGTATGTGTGTGTGGTTTCATTCCAAAAATAAACAGCACCCACAAGTGTCCCTACATCTTTTTCAGGGTCTCAGGTGTTTCCGTGTAAACAGACATCATTTTCAAAACGTTGCTGTGTAATTAGGTTACACATTGTTTTGTTTTTTTTTGAAAATGAAACAATGCAATTACACTTTAAATATTTCCGTGTAAATGGGCCCTCCTGTCTGTCTCTTTTCCAGAGGGAAGCCGGCCTTCACCCACAATCCGCTAAAACGGGCTCCAGGCCCCGGCAACCCTGAAGTGGATTAAGCAGTATAGAAGATGGAGGGGAGTGCGACTCTACTAAAAGAGTGGGTGGGAAAATAAAATATGTGGGTGTTATAATACCACGTAAAATATATAATATAAATTTACTATTTGAAAAATTAAGGAAAATTGTGATTAACTCTGTGAACAGGTTTGTTTTGCATTTGATTGTCAAAAGATGGGTTATTGGAGCACGTCATGTATGTCGTTCTTTATTTATGCAAGCCTGCGAATCTTTTCCCCTCCAAACCCCCCCCCCCCCCCCCCCCCCGCCCCGCCAAATCTGGCAATTCCCCCCTCCTCTTCTCTGGAGCTCTGTGTGTCTGCATAAAAATAAAGAATACAAAGCAGTCTCAGGAAGATCTCACTGGAGAGTATCATCAGTACTCCCACTCCCTTGCCTGTAAATTCTCCAGTTCACACCATCGAACATTCCATGGATTTTGTTCGCGTGGGGGTGGGGGAGGTGGGGGGGGTTGGTGAGGGGGGGCTGGCGAGTAGTTTCACTGTACGATCCAAGTGGTCGGGACATGTGCGTTCTCACATTCAGCTCCTCCGGGTAACGCTTGGATATGTTCATGGCTGCGGTGCACGCGTGAGCAGAGGGGTTTCCACCCTAAAAACTGAGCTCGCTTCACAGCTTGCAGCACTTTAACAAACTGATATTGTATGAACCTTGCAAACGAGCTATTTCTTTTTCTTTTACCAGGGACACAAGAGTCAAAAGATTTATTCTTTGAGTGTAATTGCTTCCAATTCTGGAACTGCTCTGCTGCTCTGTGCATGTTAGAACTCAGGAAGTCCACTCACAGGTCAGTTTTTGGTGACAGAATCACCACTGTTGACTCATAGTCCTGCAACCTTGCCCCATCTCATGCACGTCGTATGATCTTCTATGACCTAATGTTTTTTTTTTTCCTTCTTTCTTTATTTAAAAGAACAATATTTTGGCTGCATCTCCTGGACATTAAAACAACAAAAACCTTGTTCGAGGCCGAACACGGGCTCATATTTGGACGCTAATTGTTTGTGAAAAGTAAAGGTCGAACTTACAGTTTAGTTTCCTGTGTGAACACAAGACGACGGCTGAGGCGCTTGTTTGTTTTTGTTCCTGAAAACCAATCGCTCGATGATAGAAGCCAGCTGTCCAGGAATGCGCAGCCGCACGTATGTGCGCATGTGTTTACGCCAGCTGAAGTCTGCAGAGAGTGACAATTTCCCGGAATCAACCATCGCGGCTTTACCTGAGTTACAAGTGTGCGTGCAATGGCGGATAAAGAAAGGTGTGTGAGTGGAAGCACTGCATGTGTTTGTTGTCTCTCTAAGGCCCAGTTTACACGACAACGTTTCACGTGACAACACCTAATCCGCTAAAAAAAAGGAGTGTGTTTACACTGCAGCAGCGGACACAGAGACAATGATGTAGTTAGTATGCCGGGCCACTTGACGGGCGCTGTTGCTTGATTTTGTAATGAAACTGCACAGACGTGTGCAGAGAACAAAACACTATAAACGTGAAGAAAATGGAGAGAACCCGACATCCGCATGGACTGATGACGCATCGGATGCTATCAGGGGAAAGCCTAAGCCACAGGAATAACACGGCCCCCCCTCTCAGCAGGGGGGGGTTGCACTCACGCAGACATCTTTGGTCGCCTCAGTTTTGTCACCTCCATGCTCACGTCCGACAGTCACCTCACAGCAAAGTGGATCCAAAACACCGCCGCTCGCAGTAATTTGCCGGCGCTGTACCGACGCTCGTGTTTCAGCGGGCCCTCCAGCAGTGTGGGTGGGATCGCTGCTGGAGCAGACGCACTCTGTCAAACAGAGCGGCGCAGATTACAGTTTGATCACATCATGCATTTGACTGGCCGAGTAAACTCCAAAGGGGGTCAGTCCGGGACAATACTCACAATCCCAACTCTTCTGTATATATTTACTCATGCGTGTGTGTTAGCGAGTGTGTGTGTGGCCGTACAAACACCTTCTCTCAGCATACTCGGTGACAAAATCATGTCAACTCTTCGTCCACTTGAAAAGCTTTTATCCTCGCACGAGTGGAGTTTCCCTATATCGGGTTATCTTTTTTTTGGTGGTGGTGGGGGTGGTGGGGGTGGTGGGGTGGTGGGGTGGGGGCGGTGAAATTAGACATCATAGAAGCAGAAAATCTGAAAACTTCAGAAGATTGAAAACTCAAAGTTTAGTCTCCGTCACCACAAACCAGCAAAAGCTGTAAAGACTTCAGGAACACCCCCAGAGTTGCACAATAGTAGTGAATATCACCATATCACCCATCTGACAACGTTTACCACCAGCGAGAGTGTGTGTGTGTGTGTGTGTGTGTGTGTGTGTGGGTGTGTGTGTGTCTCGGGATTTCTTTGAAGTTTGTTTCTTGTAAAAGCCCTGAGAAATGTAGCAAGTTGAAGCATCCTTTACCTTTGCCAGAACATCTAATAACTTGACGGAAAAGGCCTCGAGAGGGTTACATTACTACAAACAGTCCTCAGTGATGTCTTGCGTCAAAACCACACTGTAAAACCGAACACCCAAACTAATTAAGTAGAGTAAACCCGACTTTTATGAATGTGACAAATCAAATATCTCAAGTTCCTTTCAAATATTCTTCTTTTTGTTTTAATTAAACCTATAATTGTTTGAAGTACAACCATTTAGTGATTAAATAAGCCCACTAAAACTGTAATCTCACCGTTCTTGTCACAGTACTTAACAGATCATGTCCCTTGTTTTAGTTCAAGGGCCACAGAGAGTGCAGTTTGGAAAGGGGGTGTGGGGGTGTGTGTGGGGGGGGGGGCGGGGGGGGGGGGGGGGGGGGATGGACCGTGATGAAGTGAAAGGAGTCTGTTCATGTGAAACACGAGTCGCCGTAAAGAAAGATGATTTCACTCACATTTCAACTTCAAATATTCACACTTGCAATCAGGCCATTTGTGCTCATGTCAGTCTGCCAAAAACAACAGGTAATTTTCACATTACGCATTTGTCTCAAATAAAATCGGTCGTTCATCTGATCTGCCCTCTCCAACCATCATCCATCATCGCCCCGCTTCGAGCTGAGAAAGGGACCAAACTGCTGTCGACAGTCGATTAGCGGAGGTGCTGAAGCTGGAAGTCCAAATGTAAGAGTCTTGGACCAATAATAACGGGATTTTACTCATTTTAGATGTGACGACACCAAAGTAATTGAATGACCACGGACAGGCTTTTTCTCATCGTCGCCTTTTTAGCTGTTTAACCGTCACTGTTGTGTTTAGTCGTTTTCTTAAAGTGCTTAAAATGTCACGTTTTCTTGTGAACAGGCACTCGGAGCCCCCCGTCTATAGGACGTTTCAAGTGTAGAGGTATTGTTTTTGCGTTTACACAGCAGCAACGTTTTGAAAAGTTTCTGTACTTTTTGCTCCGGGCCCAGCGACTGCTGTTTGGTTGTTTTTGTAATGAACACCACACACATGAGATTAATACGTTATAAACATTAACAATTCGGTAGTAACATTTCAGAAAAAGTTGCATTTCCAATTGGTTTCCATGGTAACGGAGTCTGAGCGTATT